>NW_026615333.1:0-141501 GCF_000801105.2 Raphanus sativus | reverse complement strand
CCTGCTTAATGCATCAGCCACTAGATTGGTCTTGCCTGGGTGATAGGAAATGTCCAAAATCATAGCGCCACAAACTATATCAACGCTTTGTCTGAAGTTCACCCTCCGGCCTGAGTGAATATATACTTCAGACGCCTGGTGTCGGGTGAGTATCTGAACTTTGGCAATCATACAAATTTATGACTCACATATCTTCAAGGGCAAATACCACTGCGGCCAGCTCTAGGTCCGTGGGTCGGGTAGTTTACTGTTGGGCCCGAATATGGCCCGGTAGCTGATTATCAAATAATAGAAGATGATGATGGGCCGCGATAGGCCCATCGCGAGTTCAAAACCTAAAGAAGCTAAGCTAGAGCCGAAGGCTGAAAGCTAAGGATCCTAACTAAAAAGAGGTCACGACGAAGAGGAAGCTCACGTCATAACAAGAAGAAGCGCAGGACCCGGTCAAGGGAAGCTGTTGCGGATTCCACCTCAAGCGGAGAAGATCTCGGAGATCAGTTGAAGACAACCTAAAGAAGCCCAAGGCTATTTAAAGAGAAGGTCGAGGACTAAGAAGAGGATCCGATTCAACTCATTTTTACTCAACATTCATCAAAACATTCTTATTGTAACACTCTTATAATCTTTGTATTCATCAAAGATCACCTTTTGTAACCATCCCATTTCTACTATATCAATACAAATCGAAGTTCATTCTACAAGTTCTTACGGGATTCAGCCCGCGATTATCTTTCCCTAACCTTTCCTAAACATTAAACCTGATCTAAAATCTAGGTGTGAGTTTTACCCCTCACAATTGGCGCCGTCAGTGGGAAGAAACAATCGAATCCCTTACTCTAACTTGAGGATGAATCCTACGATCAAACAAACCCGTCTGACCTTAACCTCCCGATTCAGAGCGATGGCTCCACCGAACGACGGAGGCTCTAGTCCTGTAATCACAGAGCCTCGACGTGGCGACCACCGATCTGGGCAACAGCTTCCGGCTGGCGCTCGAACGAGGCCAAACCTACAACCGGGGGTATTAACCCGAGATCATCAGGTGGAACCACCTCCGGGCTCCCGAATCACCGAGAATCCTCAGCAGCAAGCCATTCCGAATCAAACGGAGGCTCAGCTCTCTGAGATTCGCCAGATGATGATGCAGTTAGTGGACAGAGCTCAGGAAAGTGAGCGCACGATGCATCAGCTGACTGTTCGTCAGCAACGATTCGAAGAGATAACTAGATCTCTAAACTCAACAACCCACCACCGCAACGTCAAGCTCCGGGGGCCATTTTTCATGATCGTTAACCGATCCCTCATTCCCCGAGGACGTTTAAAACTTTTTCCCCTGATAGCACTGCTCCGGAAGGACGCGGATCTGCTTTCCAGACACCTCATACTGGGACAGCCCCCGTGTTTAATCCACCTAACACCAGTGCTATGGGAAGTAACATAGCGACAACTAGTTCCACACCCGGTCAGGTTACTGACAGGAGTACTCGCTTACCTCCTCCGCCGCCTGATCTTAGGTCCGGAGCAGGAATATCCTTCCCATCTGGGGCAGAGCGTCAGCTTCGGTTTATCAAACCAGAAGCTCGATCCCGAATGGGGACAGTTATCAAAGGATAGATTCCGATAACCCCAGAGCTGGTGAGCGATCTAGCCCTCCAACCGCATGGGAGGATGAGCCAAACTCGATTCGTCAGGAACCTGCCCGTCGGGTACCTGCTAACGACCCACATCCTTCCTTTAAGGGACCCGAAGCTATCCGTAGATATATGGAACGAACTCACGCAGCTCTCCAAAAATTGGGAGCTCAAGTCCATAAAGCTACGAGCTCAGCTCCCGAAATCGATAGCTTGATCGAGGAAACTCGTGGAACTCCATTCACGGACAGACTTGCCAGCTCTCACATAAGAGATACCCGAAAAATCAGAATTCCCGAGTATGATGGGACCTCCGACCCGAAGGCCTATTTGAGAGCTTTCCGATTGGCAATCGTTAAAGCCCATTTCACACAGGAAGAATGTGAAGCAGGTTACTGCAGGACATTCGCCGAAAATTTGGTCGGAACAGCCCTGAGTGGTTCTCCGGTCTCGAGCCAGCCTCGATAGACAATTTCGATCAATTAACTAACGCCTTCATGAAGCAGTACTCAACCATATCCTGAAGCAAGCCTCTGAGGCCGACCTTTGGAAGGTCAGTCAAGAATGGGGACTCACTACGAGTCTACATCGAGAAATTCAGGGCAATAAGAACTAAGCTCTCGAATCCTAACGACCTAGTCGCCATCGAGGCTCTTAGGAGAGGTCTGATCTATAAATCGAAATTCTGGTCAGAGCTAACACTCAATACTCCTCCAACTATCGATGACGCTCTTCATAGAGCCACCAAATATATTACTCTGGAGGAGGAGACAGCTGCACTGGATAACTCCATAAGAAACCTCAGAATCACTCGAAAGGTGAATCCTCTGAGACTAAGGGACCTCACAAAAAGGGTAACCCCCGAAATAATCAGACTCAGGGAGAACATTCCTACGCAATCGAGGAAGACAAGGAAGAGAAACCTGTTGCAGCAGCAAACAAAACTCCCTGGTCAAAAGGCTTTGATAAAGGCAAACGTTGCTCTTATCACGATCGCGAAGGGCACTCAACCGAGGAATGTTGGGACCTCCAACGTCAGCTGGCAGCTAAATTCGCAGCGGAGAAATAAAGGGCGTGGACCTTAAAAAGCCATCACCTTATCAGAAAAGAGGTTCCAGGGACACTTCCCCGAAACGCGAGAGGTCACCTGAAAAGGAGACCGATTCGCCACCTCCAGCTCCCAAGAAAAGAGTCGACATGATTCTTGGGAAATTCCCCCAAGGAAAAAGTTTACAAGTCGAAGCTCTCTTGAGCAAACCGTCCCCTCAATCGAGCCCCGACTCGAGGGTGGACTGTATCCTTGGAGGATCAGACATATGTCAAGACTCCGTCAATTCCATTAAGAATCATGTGCGGAAGGCTGTGTCTAACACTGGACCTAAACCTCCTAACCCTGAATCCAATACTAAGATTTCTTTCTGGGAGAGCGAGACCTCAAACCTTGACAGACCTCACGATGATGCGTTGATCGTCACCTGAACATCGCAGGATACGAGGTCCCTAAGCTCATGATAGACACAGGAAGCTCCGTCGACCTCATTTTCTATAACACCCTAAAAGGGATGGAAATAGACGACTACGAAATTATTGGCCAAAAAGCTAACCTCGTAGGCTTCTCCGGAGAAACAGCTACCTCATTGGGAACTATCAAGCTCCCAGTCATAGCTGGCGGAATAATGAAAATGACCAACTTAGTAGTCATCGACAGACCTTCCCCGTTCCATGCGATCCTGGGAAGACCCTGGATTCACAAAATGAAGGCAGTAGCCTCAACGTACCATCAATGCGTAAAATTCCCAACACCCGAAGGGATAGCTACCATACACGGTAGCCAGAAGATATCCAGGATCTGCTATTTGGGAGGATTCGAAATCCTCAAAAAATCCCCCCAATAGCAATTACAGATCCAGGAGGGTCGCGAAATGCAACAAAATATCCGAGGTCCCCCAAGAACCTCACTGAAAAAGTTTGCATTGATGACTCAGATCCTGAAAGACAGGTGAGCATCGGATCCGAGCTACCTCCTGAAACAAAAAAGGAGCTCATTGATTTTCTGAAAAGCAATGTCAAAACCTTTGCATGGTCCACCAGCGACATGAAAGGCATAGATCCGAACGTCACCACCCATAAGCTAAAAGTAGACCCTACTTTCAAACCGATCAAACAAAAGCGTCGCAAGCTAGGCCTCGAGAAGGCTCAAGCTGTTAACGATGAAGTTGACCGACTTACGAAAGCTGGGTCCATTCGAGAAGTACATTACCCCGACTGGTTAGCCAACCCAGTAGTGGTAAAGAAGAAAAACGGGAAATGGAGAATCTGTGTAGACTTCACAGACCTGAACAAAGCTTGTCCTAAAGACAGCTTCCCGTTACCTCACATCGACCGCCTGGTTGAAGCAACAGCTGGCCATCGACTCCTATCCTTTATGGATGCCTTCTCAGGATACAACCAAATCATGATGGATCCTGATGACCAGGAGAAAACTGCATTCATAACCGAACGAGGAACCTATTGTTACAAGGTTATGCCATTCGGATTAAAGAATGCGGGAGCTACCTACCAGAGGCTAGTAAATAAGATGTTTGCTGGGCAACTTGGAAAAACCATGGAGGTCTATATTGACGATATGCTAGTCAAGTCCTCAGCTGGAGAAGACCATATCGCCCATTTAAGAGAATGCTTCGATATCCTTAACAAGTACGATATGAAGCTCAATCCCACTAAATGTACCTTTGGGGTACCCTCGGGCGAGTTCCTAGGCTACCTCGTAACCGAAAGAGGCATTGAAGCCAATCCGCAGCAGATAGCAACCTTCCTAGAAATGCCGTCACCTAGGACAACTAGAGAGGTACAGAGATTGACTGGACGAATCGCGGCATTAAATCGATTCATATCCAAGTCCACCGATAAGTGTCTCCCGTTCTACAAGCTTCTAAGAAATAATAAGAAGTTCTTATGGGACGAGAAATGCGAGGAAGCCTTCAAGCAATTGAAAGCTTACCTCTCCGAACCTCCGATCCTATCTAAACCAGTAGTAGGAGAGCCATTGTACCTGTACCTCGCTGTGTCGACTGCTGCAGTTAGCGGCGTTCTGGTACGAGAGGAACAAAACGAACAAAGACCTGTCTATTACACCAGTAAGAGTTTGATAGATGCCGAAACAAGGTACCCTGCAATGGAAAAGCTAGCTCTAGCAGTCGTAACAGCTGCTAGAAAGCTGCGACCTTACTTCCAATCGCATTCAATCGTCGTAATGACCTCACAACCATTACGAATGATATTGCACAGCCCTAGCCAGTCCGGGCGGTTGGCCAAATGGGCCATAGAGCTCAGTGAATACGATATTGAGTATAGACCTCGAGCAGCAGCGAAAGCTCAGGTCCTTGCCGACTTTGTCATTGAACTAGCATCCGAGCAATTAGACTCCGAAATGGAATCTCCGAAGTGGAGCCTGTATGTCGACGGAGCCTCGTCAAAACAGGGTTGAAACTCGCCTCTTCAGCAGGAGAAACCATTGAGCAGTCATATAGGCTCGGATTCAGCGCCTCAAACAACGAAGCTGAATATGAAGCACTAATCGCAGGGTTGAAACTCGCCCTAAGTCTCGGAATTCGAGAACTAAACGCTTATAGTGACTCACAGCTAGTAGCTAGCCAGTTTCACGGAGAATATGAAACGAGGGACGAAAGAATGGGGGCATATCTCGAAGTCGTCCAGAACCTCACCAGACAGTTCGACAAATTCGAGCTAACAAGGATCCCACGAGGAGAGAACTCCTCAGCAGATGCGTTGGCTGCTTTAGCTTCCACGTCAGACCCCCTCGTAAAACGGATCATACCCGTAGAAGGAATCGAAAAACCAAGCATCGACATAGCTACTAAAGCTGAGAAAGAGAGCAAACTAACAGAGCAACCCGAGGGTACCTGCCCTGAAACGGTAGCTACCCAAGTTTTCACAACATTTTGGTTCCCAAAAACCAGAATATGCAGCTCTAAAAAGCATACCTCCGGGAACACAATCCAAATCACGGAAGGTATTCCTCGAAATTCAGACTCCCTGGAGCCTGATCTCAAGAATACCCCCGGGGGCACCAACTCAGACCCACTCGTCTGCAGAGTCAAAACCAGAAGCCGTTCAGCTCTCCAAAATTCATCTGGAGGTATTCCTCGGAATTCAGACTCCCTGGAACCAATCCTACCAATACCTCCGGGGGCACCACAACACCAGGTCCTGAACAGGAACCTCCCTCGTCTCTTCATAACAAAGTTGTAGGGAGAGAGGATTGGAGAATTCCAATCACGCAATACATCCTAGAAGGAAAGACTCCACCCAATAAATGGGAGGCTCGAAAGCTCAAAGCATTAAGCGCGAGATATTGCGTAACTGAATCTATCCTCCTCAAACGAAGCATTTCCGGACCTTACCTAAAATGCGTCCATGGCCTCGTTGCTATGAGACTCATGAAGGAAATGCACGATGGTTCCTGCGGGAACCACTCTGGAGGAAGAGCTCTAGCCATCAGAATCAAAAGACAAGGATATTTCTGGCCTACCATTATTGCAGATTGCGAGGCCTATTCCTCTTCATGCGACAAATGCCAGAGGCATGCACCGATTATACACCAACCTGCGGAAAAGCTATCCAACATATCCGCCCCTTATCCATTTATGAGATGGTCCATGGATATCGTGGGACCACTAGTAGCATCAGGAAGTGGAAAGAAGAAGCTACGCTTCCTCTTAGTCCTAACAGACTACTTCACGAAATGGATAGAGGCTGAAGCTTTCCAACAGGTAACCAGGGTCGAGGTCGAGCAATTTGTGTGGAAAGAAATCGTGTGTAGACACGGCGTCCCATACGAAATCGTAACTGACAATGGAGGACAATTCATATCCCACGATTTCAAAATATTTTGTGACAAGTGGAATATTCGCCTGACCATCTCATCACCTCGCCGACCTCAAGGAAACGGACAGGCGGAGGCTGCTAATAAATCAGTATTAGCAAACCTCAAGAAACGCCTCGGAACCCAGAAGGAACTCTGGTCAGAAAAGTTACTTGAAGTACTTTGGGCATGTCGAACCACCCCACGAAAAGCTACAAAAGAAACTCCTTTTTCCTTAGCATATGGGATGGAAGCTGTCGTTCCAGCTGAAACCTTTGCTGGTAGCCTCCGCCGGGAACTCTGCACGTCCAATCCCGCAGCTAATGATCAGCTCCTAACTGACAGCCTCGATCTAATCGAGGAAAGACGGGACCGAGCTCTGATTCGCATTCAGAACTATCAGCAAGCAATGGAACGACAGTACAATTCCAAAGTCAGGCTCCGACAGTTCGCTGTAGGTGACCTAGTACTTAGGAAAGTTTTCGAAGGAACCAAGGAACCAGATGCTGGGAAGTTAGGAACCAACTGGGAAGGTCCCTACCAGATCATCCACGTGGTACGACCTGGCGTTTACAAGCTCCGAAAGGTGCGAACCGGGGTACCTGAAATCAGATCGTGGAACGCCACGAATCTTAAGAGATATTATCATTAGGTACCTAAAATTCCTGAACTACGTTAGGCTTGATACCTTGACTGGGTACGTAGGCAACTCCGTCATGAGTGCAGCCCCAACCTCATTTCAACACTTCGTTCACCACAATCAAAGGGGGCATATGTCTGATTAAAATCACATAGCCCACGCAGCAAATGTATGATCGTTATAATACAACAATTGTATGATTACTATGATACCATGTATCCAATTATCAATAAAGAAATTATTCTCGATATCTCAATTCTTTAACAAAACAGGTCCCTGCAAACATGGACCTAGGGTCCTAAAAACCCTTCGGATTAGCTCAGGTCCCTACAAACCTGGATCTAAGGTCTTAAAATCCTTAACAATCTAAAAGGTCTTAAAATCCTTCAAGCAATATCAGGTCTCGACGAACCTGGACCCAAAGTCTTAAAATCCTTACCAAATCTCCAAGGTCTTAAAATCCTTATCAAATCTCCAAGGTCTTAAAATCCTTATCAAATCTCCAAGGTCTTAAAATCCTTATCAAATCTCCAAGGTCTTAAAATCCTCATCAAATCACAAAGGTCTTAAAATCCTTATCAAACCTCAGAAGATCTTAAAATCCTAAGCAAGTCTCAACGGGTCTTAAAATCCCACAAACAAATTCAGGTTCCCAAGAACCCCCACCTAAGGTGTCCAAATTAAACTTAGGTTCTTAAAAACCTTAAGCTAATCCCGATACTCCAAGAATTCCTCTTAAGGAACTAAAAACGACCAAAGTCTTCCAGACTTATCATAAGATTCGATTATGATCAAGTTGTCATATTTCACGACTAAAGCCAAAAACTCAAAATGAAACGAAAACCAAGTTTGAAATTAAACAAAGGTTTAAAAGCCTCCTCAGGCTATAAGTCTTAGAAACAAATGAAACAAAGCCCATCGGGCAGAAATCCTAGAAAACATGAAAGAGCCTCAGCTCTTAAACTTCCTTGTCATCCGAGCTCTTCTCAGCTCCCTTACCAGCTGGATCTTCCTCCTCAGGAACCTCCTCCTCCATCTCCTTGTCGCTACCTCCAGAGGCGGCTTCGACTGGGGCTGAGTAAGAACCCACCAATCCCAAATTAGAACCGAACTCTCCAGAAAAGGAGAGATTAAACATATTAACCTCAAAAGTACCTGAGCTCTCAGAGAGTTGGGGAAGAGGGAGCTTGCCGATCGAGAAGTCCGAGACCTGAGCCTTCTCGTATGCCGCAACAGCCTCCGGCATTATTGCCACCAAGCGATCATACTCGTCTTGAGTACTCTTAATCTCGCCGTCCAGCATGTCTTTCAGGAGCTTGGTGTTGGCTTGAATCTCTTGAGCATGAACCAGGAGGTCAACTTCGTCCTTCTTCTTGGAGAACTTCTCCTTGACAACAACCAGAATTTTGTTGTAGGCTTCGGCTACCTCCTTCTTTCCTCTCCGGACGGCTAGCCTGACCTCAGCTTCCTTGTTCTTCTGGCTGCTCTGAGATGTGGCAATCAGCTCCTTGACTTGATACTCGGCTATCTTCCGAGCAGCATCCAAATCCCCAATCTTCCTATTTTTCACCTGGAGGTCAATCAGCTGGCTCTCGATCGTCCCTTGCTGAGCATCACACTTGGAGCCAAGTCTCTTTACCTCGGCTTGGAGATCCGAGATCAGAGCCTGAGTCTGATTGAGCTCAGTCTTGTTGGCCTTGACCAATTCAGTGACCTGGGCTAATTCCTCAGCACTGGGGGCATTGTGTACAGCGTCCTCAAATTTGAACTGAGCCCTGTTGATAGCACCAGCCAGCTACAGAAAACAGAAAACGATTTAGCAAAAATCTTCCAAAGAAAAAGCTAAAAGATGAAATAGACTTCATACCTGACCCATGTGATGAGCAATATCGACGTACTCATCCTTGTGCGTGAGAATGGAGATCGAGGGGAGGGAACACCCGGGACTCTTCATATGCCTCATCAGAGTAGCCAAACCCCACGGATCGTCCAAAACCGATCCAGGCTTCGAATGAGCAAAGTTCCAGCCAACGGTTCCTCCTCTAGAGGAGGAGGAGGAAGACCTCGAAGGTCTGTCAACCTGGTCAGTTCGGGACCTCTTGTTCCTCGGGGGCTCAAACTCCGGAGGATCCCTCACCATTTGAGGATCAGCCTCAGCCATCGGGACCTCGGAGGGAAGGCCAACTTCCTGAACCTTAGGCTCCGAAGAGCCAACACCTTTAGCAGGAGCAGAGCCTCCTTCGTCAAGAGCCTCCTTCACAGAGTCAAGGAAGGATCCTCCCTGGTTCTTGTCACTCCCTCTAGAGGAGCTGGCAGCCTTGGTCGATCTACCCCTGGAACGGAAGGAAGGTTGAATTGGCATCTTCTGTGATTGAGTCTTCGAGGAAGTACTTGCTCCGGAGGAAACTTCGAAAACTGAATCACCCTCAGAAACTAAAACATGAAAAAGATTCATTAATCACATGAGACAAATTCGGATAGTAAAAATCATGAATTAAGAATAAAAGGTTACCTTCTAAACCAGCAACCGTCACTGAATCAGGGAAGGACGTCTGGTATCGTTCAGGAAACCTAGCTGATCCGACTCTCGAAGTGGTGTAAGCCACCCAAGTGTTAGGACTATGCTGTAGCTTCCTGTAGAGAGCTCTAGTGAGTTTGCTAGACAACTTGACAGGATCTTTGATTTCTGCAAAAAAAAAAGTCAAAAGACAATTAGCATAACATGACAAACAAAGATAAACATGTGAACATATCCCTAAAATCCTAACCGGAAATATCAGACCATGAGTTCCTGAGGTCACGGCCTACAGGAACCGTCAAGGGGTCAATCTTGACATAAAAATACTTCTTGCGCCAGTCATCGTCACTGGCCGAGAACTTGAATACGCCTAGCCCTGGACGACAAGGGAGATAGTAGGTACCGCTCCCGCCATCCTTGGAAGTGCTCTCCTTTATCGAGAAGAGACTCATTAGCTCAGATAGCCCAACGATAACTCCTTCCTCCTTGGCTCTAGTGATGAACCCGTTTATCACTCGGATGACCGACGGGCAAAGTTGAGGAAGAGCTAGCTGGTAATGATCTAAGAGATCCAGCAAAAGGGTGGGAAGAGGAAATCTAAGGTGGCACTTGGAGATATATTTCTCATGAACGCAGAACCAACCCTCCGGAACGGTCTCGGGGGTCTCATCTTCAGCACAAGCTCTAACTAGATCGCTATTGCCGTGAGCTTGAACGGCAAGATTGACGACGTCCTGACCCTTCAAGAGGGAAGGAAAGTGAGGACCAGAGGAGGCGCTCTTGCCCCCTTTCTTCTTCATCCTCTTAACTCTTGCTCCGATCGAGTCCTTAACCTTTTTCTTCTTGGCTTCCGTCATCTTCTCACCAGCTTCCCGTTTGACCTTCATAATACGGGCGCCGGAGGTTGAGATCTGAACTTCGCTGGAACCTTCTTTTCGACTCATGATAGTGAAAGAAAAGGAAAATAGGAAGCAAAAGAAGAGAATCGATCTAAGGCAGAATCTCAGAGAGAAGTTCAAGATGGAGAACTAGATTGATTAAGAAGCGGATAAAAAAAAATATAATGACGAAAAACAGTAAAATAAAGGAAAGAGGTGAATTACCTTGGAAACCGTCGAGAGGCGTGGAGGAAGTGGAGAGACAAGTAGTTAATTCTCTCAGCTTTATATCCCATCACGTCTCGAAAATCGGAAATTGAATTTCAAACTCGCTTTAATCTAAGCCGTCGATTTAATTAAAGAAAGATTACAGCCATTCGATCAGATAAAGATAAATACGGTTGAGATAGCTAGTATTCATGATCTCAACAAGAGAATCTAGCTTGGGCGGCTAGGTCTAGCTCCCGAAAATAACGAAACCTCATCTCGAGAGCTGGGGGCAACTGTTGGGCCTGAATATGGTCCGGTAGCTGATTATCAAATAATAGAAGATGATGATAGGCCGGGATAGGTCCATCGCGAGTTCAAAACCTAAAGAGAGCTAAGCTAGAGCCGAAGGCTGAAAGTTAAGGATCCTAACTAAAGAGGTCACGACGAAGAGGAAGCTCACGTCATAACAAGAAGAAGCGCAGGACCCGGTCAAGGGGAAGCTGTTGCGGATTCCACCTCAAGCGGAGAAGATCTCGGAGATCAGTTGAAGACAACCTAAAGAAGCCCAATGCTATTTAAAGAGAAGGTCGAGGACTAAGAAGATGATCCGATTCAACTCATTTTTTACTCAATATTCATCAAAACATTCTTATTGTAACACTCTTATAATCTTTGTATTCATCAAAGATCACCTTTTGTAACCATCCCATTTCTACTATATCAATACAAATCGAAGTTCATTCTACAAGTTCTTACGGGATTCAGCCCGCGATTATCTTTCCTTAACCTTTCCTAAACATTAAATCTGATCTAAAATCTAGGTGTGAGTTTTACCCCTCACAGTTACCCTCATGTTTCCTTAGTTGCATGGAGGCATAAGCTATGACCTTCCCATGTTGTGTGAGCACACAGCCTAATCCAGTAATGGATGCATCTGTGTACACCACATATGGTTGGTCGGCCAGGTAACACCAGAACTGGTGCACTGGTCAGCATGTTCTTCAAGGCCAGGAAGCACTTTTCACAAGCTTCAGACCATGTGAACCTTACATCTTTTCCAGTAAGCTGTGTCATGGGTTGTGCCACACTTGCAAATCCCTTGACATACTTTCTGTAGTAGCTGGCCAGACCCAAAAAACTTCTAACTTCAGTTGCATTCTTTGGTCGCGGCCACTCCTGTATACATTTGATCTTTTCTTGATCAACTGAGACTCCTTCCTCAGACACCAAATGTCCTAGGAATCCAATACTCTTCTGCCATAAGCTACATTTACTTAGCTTGGCAAACAGCTGCTGCTCTCTCAGCCGTCCCAACACCAATCTGAGATGCTTTTCATGGTCCTCTCGAGTCTTAGAGTATACTAGTATGTCATCAACGAAGATGATTACAAATTCATCTAAGAAATCTCGAAAGACTCCATTCATCATCTTCATAAAGGCTTCTGGTGCATTGGTCAATCCGAATGGCATGACCACAAACTCATAGATGCCATACAAATCAATTTTAGAAAACCACTTGGCTCCCCTCAACTGATCTAGAAACTCATCAATCCTGGGCAAAGGGTACTTATTCTTTATAGTAACCCTGTTCAGCCCTCTGTAGTCTATGCACAACCTGAAGCTACCATCCTTCTTTTTAACAAAGAGGACTGGTGCTCCCCATGGTGATACACTTGGGCGTATTAACCCTTTATCCAGCAACTCCTCGAGTTGTTTCTTTAGCTCGGCCATCTCGGTCGGAGCCATGCGGTATGGGCTCTTTGACATTGGGGCCGTCCCTGGTTCCAGTTCTATTATGAATGGGTCAGACCTATCAGGGGGAATGCTCTGTAGCGACCTAAACATATCCACGAACTCACTGACCAGCGGTATCCCGTTCGGGCCACCAACCCCTACGACCTCCTTAGTGGTGATTGTGGCTAAATAAGCTTCACAACCTTGTTCCAGCATCCTTTCCGCATGGACTGCTGATAACACTAAGCATCCAGAGGCCTGATTAATACCTTGGTACTTGATCGGGGGTCCACACCCACTCTCAAACTGCACCATTCCTTGATGACAGTCTAAGGTGGCCTGATTCTTGCCAAGCAAGTCCATGCCTAGGATCACCTCGTGATTCTTAAGGCGGACGACAATCAGATCCACATGCATTACCCTGTCCTGGATCATCACTGGAATGTCTTTAACCAGACCTAGAGAATGCATAACTTGCCCACCGGCTGCACTCACTAAGCCAAGATCATTCCTGGTTCCCATTTTGAACATACTCTTTCCGATCATATCTGGACTTACAAAGCTATGTGTAGCTCCAGTATCGAAAAGTACATGTGTTTCCACACCACCAATACATAAGGTCCCTACATAAGACCTCATCTAAGTATCTAGTCCATCCTAGATTCCGTACCATGCAATTCTACTGAATTTAAAAAGAATAAGATTATAATTTACCATTGATTGCCTTGAAGGGTCCGGACTTGTCCACATCCCTAGAAAGCTCATAAACCCGAGGTGCTGAGGCTTAGCCTTGCTTGTGGTCTGGTCGGTTGTTCTCAACTCGACCCCTTCCTTGTCCAGATTGCAACTGAGGACAGTCCACACGAAAATTCCCTCTCTTGGCACACTGGTGACAAGTTCTGGCCTCACTGGTCGAGCCTTGCCCACGGTTCCTATCCGGACCAGGGCAATCTCGAGCTGAGTGATCCATCTTACTACAACGGGTACATGCTCCCATAGCCTTCCAGCAGTCGCCTCCATGGTGTTTTCCACATTTGGGACACTCAGGCCTACCACTTGAAGTTTTACCCCCTTCGGCCGCATCCCTCTTTCTCTTCCAGTCGCCACTCTGACCAGAAGACACCACCACACTCTTAAGCCTTTGCTTGTTCTCCTCAACAAGATTGGTCTCCAGCATTGCCATTCTCTCCATCAGCTCAGACACTGTGTGAAAGGTACGGACCGAGCAGTAGGTCATGAGTTCGACCCTAAGGCCTCTTATGAACCGGCGGACCTGAACTGCCTCGTCCTCCAGCTCCCTTCCCACAAAGCGCCTAAGGCGGTTGAACTCCACTTCATACTTACGAACTGATCTATTTCCCTGGACCAAGTCCAAGAATTGAGACTCCAAACGATCACATGCCTCTGCTGGAAAGTACTTGTGATTGAACTCGACCTCAAAGTCAGCAAATCGATCAAAATGGTACCATTGGTACGCTTGTCAAGAGCCAAACACCAGTTGTGTGCATCCCCTTCCAAGAAGTGGACTGCAATATCTTTCTGATACTCATCTGGGCAGCGAGTTGATTTGATGTTGCGAACCAACCTGGTCCTCCACTCATCTGCCTCTAGAGGATCAAGACTTCCAGCAAAGTGTTTTGTTCCCAAGCGAGAGATATGCTCCAGAACATTCAGGTAATCAACCTTCTTAGCTGTTCCAGTTGGTGGGTCCAGCTCAATCACCTCAGCTGCAGGTGCAACTCGACCACCAGCTCCACCAGCTATCACTTGAGCTTGAGTAGTCTGACCTACTGATGAGTTCACTACTGGTGTTAACACTTGGGTCATTGCCAGCATCTGACTTCCCATTAACTTGATTGCATCAACTATTTGCTTCATGGATGGTTCAGCCATTTGGTCAGCCGGACCGGTCCGCCCATCGCCCTGGATGTTTGGATCAGCTCGGTTACCAGTCTCTGAGGACTCAGCCTCACCATCCTGCTCATTTCTCAGCTGCCACTAGCTGCACCTAGCTGGCTTCCAGCTCCATTCAGCTGCATTCCGGTCTCGTCCAGCTGCATGTTCTCTCCACCCAGCTGAACCTCAGTTTGATTGACCTGAGTCTCAGTCAGGACAGCCTCACCGGTCCGACCAGCGGGTGGAACCGACAGCTCCACTTGAGGATTGAGGACTGAGGCATCTCCAACATCGGACGCCCCTGTCCCAACCTTGGTCTTCCAAGACCTCTTCTTAGTTCCCTTAGGACATCAAAGACAAACAAAATTCCAAGGTTAGGTTAACATTTTTATTTGCAAACCTCAAGCAATACTAAGTTAACCAATACCAAAACCTGCCATGAGACCCAGCCGGATGTGTGATGTTCAGCCCTAACCCAAGATCCTAGAATCAAGCATGCTCTGATACCAACTTGTAAGACCCAAACCTGGATCCCTTGATCCAACCAGTCCGCGGCCTCACTAAAAGTCTAAGTGTACTTCAGCCGGTTAAGTCCAATAGTTTCTAAGTCATTTTCAATCATTTGAGGTTCATTTAAACAATCAATATAATGCGGAAGCTAAGGTAAAATATCATACATATATATAAGTCAATGTGATCCATACAAATCATTCATCACAATCAGTTTGAACAATAGGCTATCATAAGTTCAATGTATCCAACTATCACTACATCACACATCCCACACGGCCAAGGTCTTCATGGCTCCTTAGCCTTACCACGATCCATGTAAGGACCTGAAATCAAAACCCACAACACATATGCATAAGAATCACAGTCTGATACCCTAACAATCATCATCCTAGGCATGGTTCGGATACTTAGTCTGATCTGGCCAAAAGTGACCCTTTCTGGTGATCGTCCAAAAACTAAATAAAATTCATGATAATTCTAAACTAAGAGAATGGTCTAATTGTATTCCCCAGAACCGGCCTCGATCATACTGATCTCGACCATGAACAGCCAAACTTGCCATAAGGGACCACCTCTAATTCCACGACATAAAACTAATCTTTCACCATGATAATTCATGATAAATACCCATTAAGAGATATTCAAAGTCGGATACTATCAATTCCCTCTGGAACTATAAGATCTGACCACACATGCCCAACCAAGGCAATGGAGATATTACACTTATCTGGCCAAGGCCTGGCGGCTTGTCTATGAGTCTGAACCCACAGATTACTTCAGAATATAGTAGAAAAGAGATATATTGACAGGAGAGGAGTAATAGATGCAACCAACAACACATGGATAATTCGGCCAGACCCCCCAGATTAATGGTCTTGGGCGATACCATCTGGTTAGCATCACTAACCTTAGGTGTGTGCTCGGAAGTTCCCAAACTCTTCTCCACAGCCTTATCCTTCTGCCTGGTATCCATTTCCGATCAAGTCTCCTTTGCCCACGTCTAGAACTCACCGGAATCACCAAGCCACCACGCGGTTTGCCTTGCGGCCGATCTCTCTCTTTTCTCTCTTTGTTTCTGTGTCGATTTGGGCAGAGATTCCCCTTCTGTTTCTGATACTTAATGTCGACAGGAGGTACTTATATTTATAGGAGAAGGGCTCGCCAATTGCTCTGGGCGAACAGATGCAATGATTGGTCGATGGGACACATGCGGTTGCATCCTTTCGCCCAAACCGTCCAACTGCTCCTTTCCTCCTTTGGGCTGATCGATCTCTGGCCCAATAGCTTGCCCATACGCCTAGCTCCCTTGCCAAAGCCTCCCAGACCCATCGGACCCTCATTGCCATTATCCGGTCCATAACCGTCCATGACCCGCAACCACCGGCCAAGACTCAATCACTCCACCCAGCAGCTGAGATGAGCTGAGTGCTAGCTGCCCCAGCTGAGTGAGCTAGTCTTCCTGCTCCAGTGAGCTAGCTCACACTGTATGAACTACCTTCCAGCTACACCTAGCTGGATGAGCTTCCTCCGGACCTTGTCCAGCTTCTGGATCACTCGTCCAGCACTCTTTAGCTTCTTTCCTTCTTATTCTGGTCAAGTCTCAGCTATCTGATGCACTTAACCTTCTGTTTGGACCATGATACGCTTGTCTTTAGATCATATGATCTAACTGGTGCATCTCCTCGTACCATGGCCCGTCCTGATGGCCTTATCTAGAACCAGGGACATGACAGATTCCCCTTTTAAATCTCTTATTTTTCTCTCTTGATCTTTTGTGGTTCACTTGGATTTTTTCATTTCGTGATCTACTTTGCTCTCTTAGAACTTTGGGAGGAACTCTGTTGTGTGATTACCAAAATTTGAGTGAAACATGTGTGTGGGTGAGGATAAACACCTGAGAGTCTGAGGTTTTTAATCTAACTTTACCTTGTTTAAGTTTTCAGGAAACCATGGGTAGTGAAGAAGAAAGAAACCGTCCCGGAAACTCACATGCCAGATTATCTAACTTGCAAATGCGTGCTCTCAATGATTCTATGTCTAACTTGTTGAATACAGGTTTGGAGGCGATCCATCAAAGGCTAGATTAACTTCAGGGCCGGCCGACTTAGTCCCGAACCAGAACCAGATGTGACCGTCCAAGGAGACACAGCCGGTCCGACCTTGACATCCGAGAAGAGTCTCTTGAAGATGATGACCGATCCATCAACCATCCAATGAGAGTTCCTAGACATCAAAACCGAGGTGATGTCAATCCATTTGGTAGAAATGAAAGAATGTGGGAACCGAAATTCACACCGTCAATGAATCGTATATTTTAGGAAAATAGGAAAACCCTAATTTCTCAGAGGTCCCGAATATCTGAGAAACCACATGCCAAGCAATCAGAACACGAAAATAAACGAGAAAACAATAAGAAATCGTAAAAATAAATGGAGAGCAAAGAAATATCTTATTTCCAATTTCGTGTTTGAGCGTAACAACAAGGTAACGTGCTTCGGTTACGAGAGCTATTGGCGAGATCCCTAGTCTAATACCCGAAGGTAGCTAAACCTAATTGAGACGCAGCTCGAATAACAAAAACGGAAATTTGACTAAATTGCTCTAAATGCTAGTTTGCTCAGAGAAAAGTCTCTCTTATGCCTCTCGCCTTGAGCTCCTTATATACTCCCTCCTAGGTTGGTTTATGCCTTCCTCATTTTCCCTTAAGCCGTCATAGTCCGAAAAATGGAGATATTCCATTTTTTCTGATCTTCATGATTATCTGCGGAAAGTTTCCATTTATCCGCGGAAATTGATGTTTATCCTCCAAGCATAAACCGTTGCAAGGTTTATGGGATTTTAAGAAATCGTAAGTGGGCCTCGAATCAGGTTTATGACCCTTTGGGCCGTCTTTTGGTTTGAGACGTTTGTTATGATTTCTCCGATAAAGTTAATTTTCCGCAGTTTCATCGTAAACCGAGCTGATGATCCCATTTGATCGAGAAATCAAGAAATGGTTAGCCGTGACTTGCGGAGGATTGTTATAAGGATTGTCGAGAGTGCATAGTTTTACGTCGTATCGTCGTTTCAGAAGACTTTGGACGTTTCGGAAAATGGTTGATGTTCGTACGCTCGGTCGCTATAGCGACCGAGCTTTGTCCGCAGCCCGGTCGCTATAGCGACCAAGCTTTATACGGAGCTCGGTCGCTATAGCGACCGAGCTGTAATCGAAGCTCGGTCGCTATAGCGACCGAGCGTGATTCCGTGATTCGATCGCTATAGCAATCGAGCTCTTGTTTGTGACTCGGTCGCCATTGCAACTGAGTTTGTGCCGTGGACTGAAGTCAATCGTCCAAGCGTCCGAAACCATCGCGATGCTAGAATGCTTTTAGGATGTTTGTTTGCGGATGTTTAGACCTTTGATAATATCGTATCGTTGATTTAAGAAATCGTTGATTTCTTAAATCGTTGATTTCTTAAATCGTTGATTTCTTAAATCGTTGATTTAAAAAATCGTTGATTTCTTAATTCGTTGATTTAAGAAATCGTTTTTTTAAGAAATTGTTCTTTTAAAACAAGTTTTCCCCGCAAGTTTTTCGTATAAGTTTTCCTTTCTTGAAAACGTAGAAATTCTTAAGTTAATATTTTTTACGGATATTTTGATGCCAACTTTGCCTCGTCCGATTTCGATCCCAACAGTTAGCCCCCCAGTGCGCTAGAATCTTGGGTTGGCGAGATTCTATCGTACGGTTTGGCGAGTTTAGGCGAGTTTTTAGGCCAAGTTTGTATCCAAAAGTCCGAGCTTGAACAGTAATTTCTGAAGCTTATAAAAGAGGAGGTAACTCTTTCATTTTTACTCACCCATCTTTCATAAGAATATCTTTGAGAGAGAATCCTTCCAAGAATATTTCATAAGAAATTCTTTGAGAGAGAGAATCCTTCATAAAAAATTTCAAAGATGTTTAGAGGCGGAAAAAAAATTTCCATGAAGAAAACTCCCTCGAACCCTTCTCCCGACCGTAATCAGGATGAGGAGTTTCTCGTTCCGAAGGTCGAGTCAGGCTTTTTTCCTCCGGATGCGGCGGAACTCGATGCATACTGGAGAGCAAGCAGCGACCAAATCTATCCTCCCGCGGAGGAAGATTTCCTGATCAAGCAATCTCGGGGCGTAGGGTCTGACATGCCGAGCAAGACAACCAAACCTTTCCTTGTGAGGCTTCGAGAGTACGCTGGGGTTCCGGAAGCGGTCGAGCTTCGAATTCCTAGGCGCGGGGAGGATGCCGACAATCCTCCGGAGGGCTACTTTACATGCTACTGATATACCATGGATTTTACCCGTTTTTAACCATGGTATACTAGTATTTTATCATATATTTAATCTGTTTTCTAGCATGTTAGGTATGTTTTCAGGTTCAGGAGCATTTTGTGAGAAAGTGATTTTTTGGAGCATTTTGGAGTGCAAGAGATGATACACCCGAGTTGACCATTCAAGACCAAGTCGGAAGTCAACATTGCGATTATAATCGATCGATACTCATCCTGAGTTGTCGATCGATGTAGCTGAGAAGATCCGCGTACTAGAAGATTATAATCGATCGATACACATCATGTGTTGTCGATCGATATCGAGGACGAAATGGTTTAGCCGACTACTTCACCAAGACTTCACCAAATTACGAGATTGCCCCTGGAGAGTTTTTAACCTAATGGAAATGCTTAAAAATTCATGCTAAGTGTCTTTTGACGGCAACCTTCTAGAGAAGCAAGCTTTGAACAACTCAGAGAAAAGCAGAGAGTGTGAGAGAGAGACTAGAGTTTTTTTTTTTTTGAGAGATTGGAGAGATTTCTCATCTCCTTTTGTATTTCTACTTATTTCTATCTATGCAATTCTTTCATCTATCCATTGTCATGAATTACTTAGCTATGTCTGAGTAGTCTACTTGTTAGATCTAGGGTTTAAATAGGTTTGTGGGATTAGCCCCAAACTATAATTGCTAAGTTGTGGTACTCATCAAATGAATTGCACCCTATGCTTGTTCTAGATTAGCTAACTAGAATATAGATCACTAGGATCTTTGATTATCTTGAATTATCCATTTGAGCTAGCTTGTCTTCTGTTGAGAAGAGCGAAAGATCCTCCTTGAGACCTAGTGTTCATTATCGGCTCGCGCCTAGGCATATCTAGAAGCCGTCGATCGATATCCCGACAGGTGAATCGATCGCCGAGCGAAAGGTGTATCGGTCGATATCTCAAAAGGATGTCGATCGACTCTTTTTCTGTGTCAACATACGACAGTTGAGGCCAGAGATCTAGATTATTTAACCAGTGATACATCACTAGAGTTAAGCGGCTGAGATCTATAGTATCATGCAAGCAACTTGTTAAAGCATTTATAGAAATTATAATCTCCATTCCTGAATAAAAGCCCTATTTCTAGCACTCTTTATCACATTTAAACAACCCATCATATTGTTAGTTAGAGCAACTACCTTGCTCATTTTAGGAATTGTTATTTTGTTTCCATCATATAAACCAACTTCGCCTAGGATTGATTAGGAGATTTTATTTAATTGGTTCCCTAACTCCTCGTGATTCGATCCCTAAGTACTACAGTTGTACCTCTTATTTGAGAGAGTAAGCTCTACTGGTAATTTGAGCACTATCAAATTTGGCGCCGTTGCCGGGGAGCTTTGATCGCCATTAGATTTAATCTTATTAATCTTAGGTTTTTCTTTTTACCCCCTTTCTGATTAAAATTTTTCTTGTCTTTTCAGATACATGCCCAGCAGTACCAGAAGCAACAGGGGAAATCAACTATTATTCTCAGAGGATCCTGTACACTTGGAACGCTCAATCCGCAAAGACACACGCTCCGCATCGATCGACAGAACTGCATTACCGTCGACTGATACTCACGTTCAACAGTCGACCGACACTCAGACAGCACCGTCGACCGATACCGTTCGCCGATCCACATCGTTCGATACTACTAACCGTACATCGATCAACACTACTCCGCGAAGCATGGTCGCGATTGTTATTCTCACGTAGGGCGAGAATGGAAACCTGTATGACCAAGATGGTCATCTGCGTAATGCAACAGATCAGAAGCTAGATGCACAGGGAAACATAATCCATGAGCCTGAAGCTGAGGCTACAGGAGAAGCTCAAACACGATCGTTGGCAGACTATAACCGTCCAGACGAGTACTACACCAACAGATCAGCTATTCGACTTCCAGAGATTCAGAAGCCGAACTTCGAGCTCAAGCCTCAGTACTACTCTCTCGTGTCTCAGATAACTTATTCTGGGCTATCACACGAGCATCCTATGGACCATCTGGAGAGGTTCGAGGATCTTAGCGCTGCTATTCGTATGGATGGAGTCCCTGAGGACTACCTACTCTGCAAGCTCTTCAAATACTCACTGATTGGAGAAGCTTCGCACTGGCTCAAGCAGCTACCTACAGGATCACTGACATCCTGGGCCGACATCAAAAACGCCTTCCTGCGTAATTTCTTTGATGAGGCGCGCGCTGAAGACTTAAGGAGCAAAATCGCCACTTTCACGCAAAAGCCTAGTAAGACTTTTAAAGACGCGTGGATCAGATTTAAGTTCTTCCAGCGAGACTGTCCACACCATGGATTCAATGAAGTGCAGCTGCTAAGCACTTTCTACAGAGGTATCACCTTGAGGTATCAGATGGCTCTTGATAGTGCTAGTGAGGAAAACTTCAACACTAGGAATCCAATAGAGGCTGTGAGACTTATTGAAAACCTAGCCAACAGCAGCAGCACCAACAACACTGACTCTGACAAGAAGAAATTGGTTGCAGCCATCGGGGAAGCCAGTCTGCTCAGCTGAAGAAGGAGAGGCTAGAGAAGATGATACAGAGGAAGATGTGAACTACATTGGAGGTACTAGATTTCAGAGATATGGAAACCATAGTGGAAACAGAAACTTTTTTGGCAGTGGTCAGAAGAGTAACTACAACCAGAGTTCACAATATCAGAAACCCTTCACCAACACAAGGAACTACGGCAACTCAGCTTACCAAAACCCACCACCACCCACCCAGGAAAGTAAGTTTGATGCCATGATTGATAGAGTTCTAGAAGGTCAGCAGAAGCTTACAGTAGGCTTCAATGGGAAGATTGATTCTGTCTTCAACAATCTGACCACAAGGATAGACACCATTTGCACTCAAATTAAGAAACTTGAGACACATATTGTCCAGACTGAAGACTCTATCAGGAGAATTGGAACTTCTAAGGAAGTAGGGGAAGGAAATAGGAAACACCACGTGAATGCCATTATAGATGATGATTTCTGGTAAGTGGTGAAACAGGAGAAGTTACAAGAAGGAGACTTTTAAGTGGAAAGTTCACTAAGTTTCGGTGGATCACAATTGTGTCGATCGACACCAACTAGTCCACATCGATCGACACCAACGATGTCATTTCCGGATACGACTGCAGATTGCAACACGGTTAGGATATTGACACATGCTGAATTCACGGCTTCTCATCCATACCCACCCACCCACACCTACAAAGATATCGACCGACGAGACGAGCCACTCATCGATCAACACAAAGATGAGAAACGTATCGATCGACCCTTTTCTCCACCTATCGATCGACACGCACCTCTCACATACCGAGTGCAACTACCATCGATAGACAGCAACCGAATCAATGCACCCAGACCCACGCCGAAACCACAAGCTAACCCTACAGAGACCATTGGTAACCCTTCAGACACTAATCTGAAGGAAGAAGGTTAAGGAGTAGAAAGGAGAATATTCCTAAGAACCTTAAGAGGGAAGCTAATGAAAAGGAAATTGATGGTTTCACTAAGAGAGTTATCAGAATCCCACCAGAGAAACCTTTTGAGGAGGTTTACTTCACAAGCAGATTGTGGATGTTCTTTAGAGAAACAAGGGAGACTGAAAATGACATTAGAAGAAGGTTTGACAATGTCAGAAAAGATATGAGGAAAAGGAATACTTTGAAGAAGAAGAGTGATCCTAGGAAGTTTGCAATACACTGTGTAGTAGAAGGGATTGAATTTCCTCATGCACTATGTGACACTGGTTCATCAGTCAGCATCTTACCAAAGGTTATGGCAGACCATCTGGACCTGCAAGTAGAGCCTTCACCAGAGATCTTTACATTTGTGGATTACACGCAGAAAAACCTGGAGGCTTGATCAGAGACCTGGAAGTACATATTGGTAATGCTATCGTCCCTGTGGATTTTCATGTCCTAGACATCAATCTAAATTGGAACTCTTCCCTCTTACTTGGAAGAGCATTTATGGCTACAGTAGGGGCCATATGTGACATGAACACCAACATGATGTGCTTCACTATGATAGATCCAGAGATCCACTACGACCCTGTCAAGCTTGGCAAACCACCAGCCAAATCAGTGGTAAAACAAGATGATAATGGTATCATTGCAGTTTCATTGTGAAGTCGAGTACGAGACAGAGTACTCGGGATCGATCGACAGCACCTTAACTTCATCGATCGACACCAGCAAGTCAGAGGAGATCGACAACAAACATAGATCATCGTTCGACAGAGACCCACCAGATGATGAACTCGATCTACCAGATCATTGCTACCCGAATTTCGCCATCCCACCCAGCCGAAAGGAAGATGATCACTCAGTAATGAGTTGGGCAGATAGCGGATTTCATGAGATTTTTGCAGTAGACATAGCCACCTCTTCCCACAGTAGAGACCACAGTGAAGAACATGATTCAGACTACTGGGAAGAGAGAGCTTGGGAAAATTACTTGGAGAATGACAGATTTGCAAATAGATTCCCACAATCGATCGACATCAAGCGCCCACCATCGATCGATTATCTACTTCATCCAGCAAAACGACATCGTCCATCGATCGACATAGCCAGTATCACATCGATCGATATTAACCCGGACAACTTAAAGGACAAAATCGGAATTTCACCGATTAGGACAACACATGGGTTTAAAAGGTTGATAACTCAAGCCACGAAAATTCAAAACTCTTCACCTTCTACCCAGAACAATCGATCCAACCATGCAGCTAGACATGCACCATCGATCGCCACCACCACATCACCATCGATCGACGCCTTCAACAGAGCTCAATCTCGATTTCATGACCCTTATGATATCAGGAACGTTTCACTAACACCTGATGAATTTGGAATTTTCAGGGACACAGATGGCTATGCAAGAGCAATGGATGGAAGAGTTCTGCACATAACCAGAGAAGACATAGCAGACATCCTCCAAGTAGCTAATGGACCAGAAAACCTGTTCACACAGCAACATGGCCATCCAGACATCCTAGCTCACGTCTAGGACAACCACCACGTCACCCCAAGGGAGGATACAGTTCCTAAAAGCTTCGGTCAACCCAGGAGTTCACCATCGATCGACAACGTTTCGTCACCATCGATCGACGGCGGATACCCCGGATCGATCGACAGACCAAGAGTCGGATCGCCCGACAGACGATTGGAGTTTGAACGACGTGCCTTTAATGCTGATGGATCCAGGAGATTCAAATGGGAAGCTAAGGATGAATATGGTGTCTACAGAGATGAGTTTGGCTATGCTAGAGGAGTTGATGGTGAAATCATCCATGTTACCAAGGAGCAAGTAAGGAGAATTCTGGATAGAGCATCTCTTTCCAGTACCCTACAGTAGGGAGGAGATAGATGATATGGTGACTGATGTATGGAGAGCTCAGGCACACCTTAAGGCAAACATGCACACATTGGTGGAAGACACTTTCCAGCCTTTGGATGTCAGCTACAAGGATTTCCAGAGTGATATGGCCAAGATAAGAGTGGAGCTTGGAAACATATTAACCATGATTGAGAAGGAAGCTACGCCACCAGTATCGACTGACAGGGTACCTGTACCATCGATCGACATCGGCAAGATTACATCCAAGGACAGACCAAAATGTTCATCACCTAAGAGAGATGAATGGGAGATTGCTTATATCAATACACGGATTGGAGACGTCTACAACCCTCTCAACAACAATGTCGAATGGTTCTGCAAGAGGATCGATCTTCAACAGAAAGAGCTAGCATCAATTCACAAGAAATATCAAGCTAAGAATGCTACCTTTCCATCGATCGACACACAATCTTCACCGTCGATCGACACAAGGTTCGCAGCACTGGAAGATAGGATGAAAGCATACGTGAAGAAGCATGAAAATTTCAGTTCACCTATCCTACGATACCAGGACACACTGTCACAGCACCTGAACGAGCTACAACAAGACATGAGCATAGTTCAAGATCATCTTGGTCTTCGTGACAGAAACGCAACATCGATCGACAGGCCTAGACCAATATCGATCGACATCGAGCCACCACCAGCGAAGAGAGCATGCACTACAGCAGAAGTTGATGAGATCAAAGATGAGCTGTACGAAGCTATGAATTCTATGGAGGAAAGACTCAAAGAAAGAAGTGATGACATTGACGACACTCTCAACGAAAGAGTGACCAACCTTTGCAGAGCTACTGGTCTATTGAAGAATGAGATACGCAGTATGCAAAGAAATCTAGAGTACCAAGGCCAACGTTCAGAATCGATCGACACTGTCGATACTGAGTCGACCGACAGAACTCCCAGCGAAACGACCGATGCACAAGTTGTAGCATCGATCGATACAGAATCCTTGGCAGATCAAGATCAACAGATTCAAGACCAGCACGACAAAGAACAACATGTAGAATTACCTGAGCATTCAAGATTTGATTTCTATCAAAGAAGGTTGCAAGTCATCAAAGCAGATTTAGCAAAGATATATCCTAGATGGACAGGATTAGATGATGCCACAAGAAGCTTCACTGCTGCTGAGTCCAAAGATGGAGGAAATGTTTGCCCACCAGCAAACAACAACCCCACTGCACCCCCTGAGTCACACACCTACCAAAGTCAAGCTAAATGACTATAACAAAGTGCTGAGTGGGAGGCAACCCACTATTAGGTTTTCTTTTATTTTTTTTTTATTTTATATATTTTATATTTTTGCTTTTTTCGGATTTATTTTGCAGTTTTTTTTATAAGATCCGAGTAGAATGATGATTCTGTCGACCGACATTTACCATTCATATCGCTCGACACCACGCGACCATTACTAACAATCGACGTATACCACTATGAATCGATCGACACCTTGTCGATCAGGTTTAATTTTTTCTCACTTGTTATATTTATTCATTATACTTGTTTGAGTTGAATCCGTGTGTCTTTTGATCGATACTCCCAAGGTAAAGCCTGCACTTTTATTTTATGTTAAGAAATGAGGTTAGTAGAGGGGAATGTCAGATGAGGTTTGTTAAGTTGTTAACTAGAAGAGTTTGGTTGTTAAGCTAGGATAAGGCATAATGAACTTCTATGATTAGGATGTTTAGACATGAATTGCAAACCCATAGAGTGATGACTTCAATATTTTGAATCTTTGAGTTCCTACTGTTTTCAAACCTTTTCCAAAGACTACTGTTTTTGCTTGAGGACAAGTAAAGGAGTAAGTCTGAGGGAGTTGATATACCATGGGTTTTACCCGTTTTTAACCATGGTATACTAGTATTTTATTATATATTTAATCTGTTTTCTAGCCTGTTAGGTATGTTTTCAGGTTCAGGAGCATTTTGTAAGAAAGTGATGTTTTTGGAGCATTTTGGAGTGCAAGAGATGATACACCCGAGTTGACCATTCAAGACCAAGTCGAAAGTCAACATTGCGATTATAATCGATCGATACTCATCCTGAGTTGTCGATCAATGTAGCTGAGAAGATCCGCGTACTAGAAGATTATAATCGATTGATACACATCCTGTGTTGTCGATCGATATCGAGGACGAAATGGTTTAGCCGACTACTTCACCAAGACTTCACCAAATTACGAGATTGCCCCTGACGAGTTTTTAACCTAATGGAAATGCTTAAATATTCCTGCTAAGTGTCTTTTGACGGCAACCTTCGAGAGAAGCAAGCTTTGAACAACTCAGAGAAAATGAGAGAGTGTGAGAGAGATACTAGAGTTTTATTTTGTTTTGAGAGATTGGAGAGATTTCTCATCTCCTTTTGTATTTCTACTTATTTCTATCTATGCAATTCTTTCATCTATCCATTGTCATGAATTGCTTAGCTATGTATGAGTAGTCTACTTGTTAGATCTAGGGTTTAAATAGGTTTGCGGGATTAGCCCCAAACTATAATTGCTAAGTTGTGGTACTCATCAAATGGATTGCACCCTATGCTTGTTCTAGATTAGCTAGCTAGAATATAGATCACTAGGATCTTTGATTATCTTGAATTATCCATTTGAGCTAGCTTGTCTCCTGTTGAGAAGAGCGACAGCTCCTCCTTGAGACCTAGTGTTCATTATCGGCTCGCGCCTAGGCATATCTAGAAGCCGTCGATCGATATCCCGACAGGTGAATCGATCGCCGAGCGAAAGGTGTATCGGTCGATATCTCAAAAAGATGTCGATCGACTCTTTTTCTGTGTCAACATACGACAGTTGAGGCCAGAGATCTAGATTATTTAACCAGTGATACATCACTAGAGTTAAGCGGCTGAGATCTATAGTATTATGCAAGCAACTTGTTAAAGCATTTATAGAAATTATAATCTCCATTCCTAAATAAAAGCCTTATGTCTAGCACTCTTTATCACATTTAAACAACCCATCATATTGTTAGTTAGAGCAACTACGTTGCTTATTTTAGGAATTGTTATTTTATTTCCATCATATAAACCAACTTCGCCTAGGATTGATTAGTAGATTTTATTTAATTGGTTCCCTAGCTCCTCGTGATTTGATCCCTAAGTACTACAGCTGTACCTCTTATTTGAGAGAGTAAGCTCTACTGGGGAATTTGTGCACTATCAGCTACGAAGCTGTATTGACGCGTTGTCGTCTTTGGTTTCTGATTCCTGCTCTCCAGTGGTACATCAATCTTCCTACCAAGTCCATCAAGTCCTTTGCAGCCCTTAGCGATAAGTTCGTAGAGCAATTTGCTAGTAGTCGCAATCTTGAGAAGAACTCAGACGACCTCTATGAAGTACTCCAGCATAGGAATGAACCCCTTTGCTCCTACATAGCACGCTTCAACCAAGAGAAGGTGGCTATCCCTGAGTGCAACGCTGATACGGCTATTTCAGCCTTCAAGCGGGGTCTACTCCCGGAGGGAGATCTCTACAAGGAGCTGATCAAATACAAGTGCAGGACTATGGAGGACGTATTGTCTCGTGCTTGGGCTCAAGTAAGGTGGGAAGAAGACATTGCTAGTAGGGCGAAAGCCTGTCCGAAGTACGATCAGAAGTCCTCAAAACCAACTAGGAATGTCGGCGATGAGCCCTCTCATCCCAAGACCGCGAGGGAGACCAGCAATCCAAGCAGGGACAGATACCAACATCGACCTTTGCCTAGATCCGAGGGGATGATGGTGTCTACTTGGCCTGATATCTCTCATCTTGCGATATCCAAACCGGAACTGATCGGCGTCCTACGACAAATGGGTCCACAAGTTAAGTGGCCTCCTAAGATGAAGGCTGCAGAGGCTAATCGAAACCCCAAGCGGTAGTGCGAGTTCCATAGTGACCATGGTCACACCACGGAAGATTGTATAGCCTTGAAGATGGAAGTCGCCGAGCTCCTCAAGAAAGGCTACCTAAGGGAGTTCCTCTCAGATAAGGCCAAGAACCTTCTAAACAAGGAAGCTCATGGTCTCCTTACCGAAGCAGCTCCCGCATTGCCACCACAACAAGACCGAGTGATCCATGTCATCACAGGCGGATCAGAGGTAAACATAATTAGTAGTGCCGCTTCCAAGAGAAGCACTCGCAACGCCAGTAACAGTCAAGAGGCCGAGGGTCTTAAGCGCCTGCTCCTCGGAACAGATGAGATCAGTTTCACTGCAAGGGAGCAGGAGAAGGTCCTTGCTCCTCATCATGACGCCCTTGTCATTTCGCTTACCATAGCAAACTGCTTAGTCAAGCGAATACTAGTAGACAACGGGTTGGAACCCACGTCCCTAACTAGAAAGGCGACTCCCCTTGTAGACTTCAGCAGAGAGGTCAAGCAAACCTTAGGAGAGGTCCTTCTCCCCGTGTACGCCGAGGGGATAAACAAGGCCACAAAATTCCTAGTCGTCGACTGCCCTTCATCGTATAGTGATACTAGGAAGGCCTTGGATCCACGACATGGGAGCTGTACCTTCGACTTTGCATCAGCTGGTCAAGTTCCCAACTCCCTGGGGGCATTAAAGCGGTCAAGGGAGATCAGGAGAATGACAGGTCCTGCTACCAGACTACCTTGAAGGGAAAGACCCAAATATTATAGCAATTACAGAAGAAGCTTCCGCCCGCATACCGAAGAGCCTGAAGTGGAAGGAATGGATGAGGTTCCACTTGCAGAAGGGAACTTGGGTCGAAACTTAAAGATTGGCTCCAAGCTTCCAGAAGGTCTAAGAAAGAGATTGGTCGACTTCTTGAGATCCAACTCCGATTGCTTCGCCTGGTCCCACGAGGACATGCCTGGAATTGATCCCGACGTCATCATGCATCAAATCAAAGTGGATCCGATGCATCCTCCCGTCAGACAGAAGAGGGGGAAGTTCGCTCCTGAAAGGGACGAGATAATCAACGAAGAGGTCAAGAACCTACTAGATGCCGGATTCATACGAGAGGTGCAATACCCAGAATGGTTAGCTAATGTAGTGGTCGTCAGGAAGAAGAACGGGAAGTGGAGAGTCTGTATCGACTTCACGGATCTTAATAAATCCTGTCTTAAAGATCCCTTCCCCTTGCCTCACATCGACAAGCTAGTCGACGTGACTGCTGGTCATCAGCTGATGAGTTTCATGGATGCATTTTCCGGATATAACCAGATCCTAATGCATCCTGATGACCAAGAGAAGACCTCATTCATGACCTCAAGGGGCATCTACTGTTACAAGGTCATGCCTTTCGGATTAAAGAATGCAGGCTCGACCTATCAAAGGCTTGTTAACATGATGTTCGCCGATCAGATAGGGCAGACCATGGAGGTCTACATAGATGATATGCTGGTAAAGTCCCTGGATGCTGAGGACCATATCTCGCACCTTTAATAAGCCTTCACCACTCTCAGGAGATACAACATGAAGCTAAACCCTTTAAAGTGCTCGTTCGGGGTAAGCTCTGGAAAGTTCCTAGGGTATATAGTCACCCACAGGAGCATTGAAGCAAACCCAGAGCAGGTGAGAGCAATCCAGGTGATACCTTCCCCTCGCAACGTCAAGGGGGTACAAAGACTGACAGGAAGGATGGCTGCCCTGAGCAAGTTCATCTCCAGGCTGTCCGACAAGTTGCATGCCTTCTTCGAAACCTTGAAAGACCCCAAGGACTTCCAATGGACCGATAAATGTGAGCAAGCCCTATCTGATCTCAAGGCCTATCTCACTACTCCACCTCTCCTTTCAAAACCCTTGGAAGGTGAGGTCCTATTGCTCTATCTGGCGGTGTCGGAGCACGCAGTCAGATGAAAGATTAGAAACTACAAGTCATATGAGCATCCCACTACTAGTACTCCAATAGCCCGCAACCGAAAAGGAGACGGAGCCTGAAGAAGTATTCGTAGTAGACGAAGGAGAGACCTGGATGACTCGCATCATTAGCTATCTAAGGTACGACACCTTGCCTGAAATCGAGACGAAAGTCGGAAGATAAGGCGCCAAGCTGCCAGGTACTGCTTTTCCGAGGGGAAATTATACCGAAGATCCTTTTCAGGACCCTATCTACGATGTCTTACCCCTAGAGAAGCCGCCAGGATACTAGAAGAGCAACACGAGGGAGAGTGTGGTTCCCATTCTAGTGGTTGGAGCTTGGTACTCAGAGCCAGAAGGGCTGGATACTACTGGCCAACCATGGCGAGGGACTCCCTCAAACAAGCCAAACTCTGTAGCCAATGCCAGAAGCACGCGCCAGTCTCCAACCTTCCACCAGAGAACCTCAAATCTCTAAGTTCTCCTTGGCCCTTCCGAAAGTGGGGCATGGACATCGTGGGGAAATTTCCTATGGTACCGGGGCAAAAGATCTTCCTCCTAGTCGTGACCGATTACTTCACGAAGTAGGTAGAAGCTGAAGCACTAGCCAAGATAACGGAACTCCAGATCAGGAAATTCCTATGGACCAACGTGATCACACGCTTCGGAACTCCCCATGAGATTGTCACAGACAACGGATCCCAGTTCACGAGCTACAACTTCCAAAAGTTCTGCAAGGACTGGAACATCAAGCTTTCCTATTCAACACCACGACATCCTCAATCTAACGGTCAAGCCGAATCCACTAATAAGACAGTGGTGAACATGCTCAAGAAGCGCCTAGAAGACTCCCACAGGCGATGGGCAGAAGAAATACATGGAGTACTCTGGGGCTACCGAACAACCCTGAAGATGGCTACCCAGGAGACTCCCTTCTCGCTTGTCTATGGTGCTGAAGCGGTGATACCAACAAAAGTGCACGTATGGACCACGGTGTCTGAATTCCTCTCCCAGGAGGAGAACAACGAGCTAATGTCCCTCAGTCTAGACCTACTCGATGAAAAGAGGGAGGCGGACCGCCTTAGAAATGCGTCCTACCAGTTGAAAGTAGCCAAGAGCTACAACAAGAAGGTCAGATCCAGAACCTTCCAGAAAAGGGATTGGGTCTTAAGGCGAGTCTGTGACCACACATGGGACAAATCAGCCGGAAAACTCGCTCATGGATGGGAGGGTCCCTATAAGGTAATAGAGGTGCAAGGGGCAGGAGCCTATAAGCTGGAAGACAGCGACAGTAAGGTCCAATCCAACTGCTAGAATGCCTTGCACCTCAAATTCTATCACTTCTAAAGTAAGGTCCCCAGATCAGCTTTATATACTACTACTATTATTACAATATATTTAAGTACACTGGTTTCCTACTCCTATGTATGCGATAACATCTCTAGACTAACCTTATAAATTACATTATTAGTTACGGCTAAAGGGGTTATAGGAACTCCAATGTACTTAAAGGGGCATACTAGCTAGGTCAGGTCCTAAGGGACCTTAGATCTCAGCAAACCCTATATATACTAGTGAGACTACTCACATGGGTGTACGACATATAAGGAACAGGTCTGATCAACCCTATTACGTTGTCTGTACCTCGCGCCCTACGTAAAGGCTATAAGTCCAAAAGTTACGTGGGGACCACCGTACTAGTGCTACCCAAACCTTGTGTTAAAGACGCTACGAACTAAATACACGCAGGGAGCATGACGTACACTGCAAAGTACTGTAATCAGATGCTGACGGCTGATATGCAGGGAGCAAATGTGCGAAAATACCGGTTAGCACCAAAAATTAATACTTATCCAAACGTGGAAATTAGTGTGTCTGGTGTGAAGTCGCTCCGCGGGGCAGGCCCACGCCAGACCACAGTAAGTCTGAGCGTGACCTTTTCTGCAGAAAGGTAGAGTGCAGCATTGAGATTCACGAAAGTGGCCAATACCTCCTGGTGGTAGAGTGCGGTTTCTCAATAATAGATCGGTAGTGGTTTCCCCATGGGGAGCAGAATACGATCACAAACCTCCCATAACGCATACGGCCTCAGTGTCTATGACGAACCTCCGGGTTCAGTACGGCCTCAGGGTCTATATAACAACCTCCGGGTTCAGTACGGTCTCAGGTTCTATTTAAGAGCCTCAGGGTTCAATACAGCCTTCAGGTCTGTAAGGAGTCTTCGGACTCAAGATCACCTAAGGGTTGATCAAGGGCCTCTGGGTCTAACAGATCTTCGGATCTGATAAGAACCTCAGGGTTCAAGGATCTTTGAATCCAAATACCAACCTTCGAGTTTGCCAAGAACCTCAGGGTTCAAAGGCATCAACCTCCGGGTTCGAGGTATCCATCGGGTTTAGTCACGGTCCCCGGATCCAAGGATTAAACCCCAACACTCAGAAACCTCAGGGTTCAATGAGCAAACCTTCGGGTTCAATAAAACAGTCTTTGGGCCTAGGTAAGGGACCTCAGGGTTCAAGGCCTTAAGAACTTCCGGGTTCTAGGGCTCAAGAACCCCAGGGTTCAAACCAAGCTAGAACTCTAGGGTTCTAAAATAGGATCTTTCATTCCAAAACTAAAACTCAGGTTTTTAATAATGGATTACAAGGTCTAACGCTATTCTAATCATTTCAGGGTTCAGTCAATTTACTAACAGGATCCAGGTCCTAGACATTGATATCCATCCAAGGGGTCAACTCTTACAGGGGTCCGGTCCTAACAAGGGGTCAATCCTTTCAAAGGTCCATCCCTTCCCGCGAATCAACGCGTCTACCTAATCGTCCTTTCATTCTGAAGATACGAAGTTTGCTCGACAAGGACTATACCCCTAAGCTGTCAACACAGTACAAGCTTCTAATCCTAGATCCCACAATTCCGCCTAGGATATTGTGCTCCTTCCAAGGAGACTTGTGGTCAAAGCCCCTATGAACCATTCCGATCAAGAGACGAACACGATGGAAGGAGGCAAAAACAATGAACATTATTCGGCAATAAAACCATCAAAATACAAGAAACACTGTCTTAGCAAGGACGGACCACGCAGGGCTGCTGTTACAAGAAAAAGTTCAAATATCCTCTAAGACATGCCACGTCTAGATGAAAGAATAGCCGGCTCGTCTTCGAAGGAAGGAGGTTCGGTACCCTTGAATTCCGCCTCAGCCAAAACCACTGTTTTATACTGGGAAAACTCCTTGTGCAAGTTCCATTTCTGGGCCTGCCCTTTGAGCCACACTCTCATTACTTCCCAATGGGCGACGATTCTTGCACCGTTCACGGCCATAGTTGTCATGTTTTTCAAAGTCTCCGCTTCCGTTCGAAGTTCAACAATAGTCTCCTCCAACTCTTGCTTCTCTCGCCTCAATTGAAGCGATTCAGCTGAAGCAATTTCTACTGAACCCTCGATGGCCCGGATCTTCGCTTGAAGGTCCCTCATCTCTAGTTCCTTCGCGACACGCCTACTCTTCTTCTCAGATAACTGACGGGACAGTTCCGAGACCTCGTCTCGATTCATAGACGAATCCTCCTCTACTATTCGGTCCTTCAGATTATGCAAATGAAAGAGGACCTGCGCAGGAAAACCGATTTCATAAACTACGGATTCACAATATAAGATCCTATTTGTACCTCACCTGGAGGAGTTCGCCCTGAACCTGCTGAATAATCCCAGAGGAATCCTTGTCTATGGGTAGGGTCTGCATCCGTGCAAATATGTTTGCATTCAAATCAGCCAGCACATCAGACAATCCTCCGGATGAGTATCCAGTCAACGATGGTCGTTGCTAGCGCGTGCTTACGCCTTCCCTAGGACTGCCGCCTCGAGATGGGGAGGAGTCGCCGCTCCTCCTTATCATCCTGCGCTTATTTCCGGCAATCGTGGCTCCATCACCCGAAGCATTCCTGCTGGACGAATCCCTCCTTGCCGATATAGCATCTGTGGCCTTCTTAAAAGCTATCATCGGATCTTCTGGGCTTCCTTCTCTTGTGTCTTCTGAAGAGGGATATTCCGTGATTAATTATACGAAAAGGAAATACCTATAAGTAGCGAAGAGGTAACTTACCCCATAGTTTGCTACGGTGCAACACCTCAAGACTGAGAAGATGGGTTACATGGCGTGCTCAAGGGGAAGCTTCCGTGCCTGAAGAACCTTGTATTCACCGTCGAGAGGAGCGGAATGAGTTCCCTCTGGAAGAAAAAGGGAATGAAAATCAGATAAGTTCTGTTACCAAAATTCATAAAAGGAGCATCTGTTAAAGCCTCTTACCTACGAAGTTCCATCGGTAATGAGATCCTGGGAGGGTCATGAAGACATATCTTTCTGGCCATTTCTTCACAAAAGCCAATCCCTTACGATCAGTCTTGGGAAGCTCCTTAACTATGGGAAGCCCAGATCTTGGACGAAGGTGAAACCGCCCCTCATGTCCGTTAATCGGAGCCAGATGATAGGCAAAGAGTATTTCATTAACTCCAAAAGCCAGGCCCTCCTCATCTCTGAGGTTTTGGATGGCTATAAGAATGCGCCAGCCTGGAGGATTGAGCTGAGATGGAGAGATGTGGAAGTAGTTGCAGAGACTCACTATCAACAACGGTATGTCACCTCTGAACCCAGATTCAAAGAAAGCTTCATAAATAGCAATCTCCTCGGGCATACCACCGGAGGAACGTTCCGATAATCCAGGAATGCGAAGATCAACAGAAGAGGGAAGCGAATACTTTTTTCGCCAATCGCACAGCTCACCCTTTCTATACGTTGATGCGGGACCCACTTGCGGGGATCCCGAAGGAACAAACGATAAGGGGGCTGGAGTCAGAGGATTCTGCACATCTTTTCCGTGGCGTGAAGGTGGGCTGCTGGATCTGGACGACGAGGAGTTTGTTCTCTTCTCCGACTAGCTTACTTCTAGCATTGAAAAATTTCGGGGATTAGCACGTGAAATGGCAAGATCCGAGGATAAAAGATGGGAAGACGTTACACGAAGACAAGAGTATATATATAAAAAAGGGGGAAAGAGAGCCGTTGGGCATTTTCCTCGGGAAATCCGCCGATCCGAGATCTCGGAATTCCCAAGACTGGGCTCGGGAAATTCAAATTCAAAAGAACCCCACTCCACAGATCTCTTAGAGTAAGACGCAATCTTCAAAAGGAAAGAAAGATCCAAGAAGAAAGATTAGAGCAATCATGGACAATCCGAAGGACCTTTTAATAATCGGGTCGGGAAACTCAAGGCCTCACGGAATCATAGCTTCAGTCATTATCAAGGGTCCCGGCCTGATTCACTGCAAGGAGACAAGGTACCCAAGGAATACTCCGTCCTAAGAGAAAACTACCAAGGCTCAAGAAGCACATGTTATCCCTTGATTTCCACGAGCAAATCAAGGAATAAGGCAAACTGTTGGGGAAAAATATTTAAACATAAGTTTTCTCCAGCTTCCGGATAGGTCCTCGACTTCCGGACCCTTGCTCAAGAACAAACTAGGGACCGACCCCTGCCATAGGTCCGACCTCCTTGATCGGACCGACCCTTGAAGCAAAATAGAAGTTTTCCGCCTAAGGAGAAACTTCCATTTTTCCGATTATGGAAGAGTTCTATTTCTTGAAGCCGACATCTACAACTATAAAAGGGGAGCCCAAACCCTAGAATAAGGGATCGACTATTTATGACTAAGAGATTAGGGTTTAGGTGGCTAAAACAAAGGTTTATACACCAAATCGTTGTAGTCCCATACGCATAACTCAATAAAACATCTCTTCTAGTCTAATCTCTTGCTTTCATACAAATTCTCTAATGTTCCGTAGTGCTAAAACAATCCTACACAAAAATACCCTAACACTTACAAGTGCAATTCATTCAGGAGTCGGGCTTCTGGTGACTAACCCCTCGTCCCATGATGTCGGTGGTCAGAGGAACCATCTCCAACTTTAACCAGTGGAGAAAATTTTTCTTTTTCGTCCGACTCGATGTCGCGTCCGTTGAGGAGGAATTTATTCCGATGTTCCGGAAGGTTCCTAATCCCACGCCATACGATAGTGTGGCGCATCCCTGGCCTAGGGATATCATGCAAGTGAGGGATACACTTAGGAGCGGCGACCATTGGTGGACCTTTTTCACTCGTAAGAGGGGTCGGAAGGCGATTAGATTGGTCCATTGCGATTTCGAGGCGGAGGGCGATGTAGACTTTTCTCCCGTGGAGCGTCTTCCGGAGCGCGTTCCGGTTGAGAGACCGTTTGGGTTCTCATCCAAAGACAAAGGCATTGATCTTGAGGATCATGATTTTCCCGTTGATGATTTTTAACTTCCGGGATGGGATCCGAATCTCGGTTTTGGCGATGGAAGCGGCTAGACCGACATGCCAATTCCTAGCTTCGATGATTTTTTCGACGGCCTTCCTGACCACCCAAATCCACCTCCTTTTGCGGAAGAAACGGAGAGCCTGACATAGTCGTGGAGACCTCTCGCATGATTAATGGGGTCAATCCTTCCTTCTTCCCAAACTTTTTCGCGAAATTATTCGAATGTATCTTTGTTTTCTTTTTCGAAATAAAAATTCGTTTCTCGAATTTCATAGGCGATGAACAATCTAGGTTCGGCGTTGGTGGAGAGCCAAAGAGAAACGAGGATCTGGCATTTTAAAGCGGAGAAAAACGCAAAGGACTTTGCGCGACTCCAGGAGGAGACCCTGGAGCGAGATTTGAGGGCGGCCGCTGACCATGCCACGGAGATTCGCCGAGCGAGGAGGCAAGCCGAAAGAGAGATCGCTGCCGAGAAGAATAATCGTGCGATGCGATTCCAAGAGGAGTACCAAAATCTCAGGGCAGCCGACGTCGCAGTTAGTGATTTTCGCGAGTGTCGCGGTTCGGTTGGAACTCTTTCGAGAACGCAACAAATCGGCTATGTTTATGAGGAGGACCTGAGCCTTATGCAGGGTGGTATGAGGGATTATGCTCACGCCGAGTCACTCGTTCCTCCCATCGAAGAGAGGATTTTGGGACTCTGGGAGCCGATCCCGGTTTCTCCCGTATGGTGGAGGTCGCGACCGAAGCGGAGGGAGGTGAGGACGAGGTGACCTATCCGAGGGAGTTCGGAGCTTCGTCGTCGGAGGATTTCATCCTCTATTGATTCAAGTTGGATTTTGCCGGGAAAGCGCTTTCCCTTATCTTTGTGTTTGTGCGGCCAAGTGTGGTCGTTTATTTGTTTATGCCGCGACCGCACGAGGTCGCATAACTTTGTGTATTTCAGGACTGGCCGTTTGTGGCTTTGAATCCCTGTCGTTTTTTGCGGCTTTTATGAATATGAAGTAGATTTTTCGAAACTTTCGTTTTATGATCCAATTTATACTTTTGTCAAGTGTAGAGGGTAGAATGCGAGTAGTCACTTCGTATTCTAACTCTTATTTTGTCGCTTGGTCCGTATGCTACTTTTTAGTGAGCGTCTTAGGTGTAAGCGATAAGTGGCATGTTTTAGATCTCGTATATGGTTTTGCTACTATGTTTCTGAGATGTTAAGTACCAGCAAGACTGGGTTTAGGGCAAGACCTAGGTTTACTCTCGGCTTTAAGGCTGTGCGATGACTGATCGGCTTCCGTTTTGCCTGTTAGTGATTTCTTCCTGATTCTTACTGATTAAAGTCTTCGACTTGGCGCCGGCTTATATGACTTGTGTAGTAAGAATCGAGCTATCTCCAAAGGAGTGCTAAACCAAAATTTGGATTTCTTGTATAGCGCGCTACGGTATCTTTGTCGGATGTAAAAGAATCTCTTTTAAAAAAAAAAGATCTGACTACGAATTTATTTAAGTGAAACGTTTCTATGTTTACCCGTCGGGCGATGCTAGGGTATTTTTGTGTAGGATCGTTTAAGTACTACGAAACACTAGAGAATTTGAATAACAGAGTTGAATATCGAGAGTAAAGAGATGTTATTGAGTTATTGATCGGGAATACAAAGTTTTGGTGGTGTATGAACCCTAGTTCTAGTCGCCTAAACTCTAATCTCTAAGTCTCGAATAGTCGATCCCTCATTCTAGGGTTTAGGCTCCCCTTTTATAGTTGTAGATGTCGCCTTCAAGTAATAAAACTCTTCCATAATCGGAAAAATGGAAGTTTCTCTTTAGGTGGAAAACTTCTATTTTGCTCCAAGGGGTCGGTCTGATCTAGGGGGTCGAACCTAAGGCAGGGGTCGGTCCCTGGTTTCTTTTTGAGCAAGGGTCCGGAAGTCGAGGACCTATCCGGAAGCTTGAGAAAACTTATGTCTGGATATTTTTCCCCAACAGTTTGCCCCTTATTCCTTGATTTGCTCGTGAAAATCAAGGGATAACATGTACTTATTGAGCCTTGATGGTTTTCTCCTAGGACGGAGCATCTCTTGGATACCTTATCTCCTTGCAGTGGATCAGGTCGGGACCCTTGATGAGGATTGAGATAATTTAGCGGAGTACGATCCGTGCTGTAGAACGAGTGTCCTATCATGAAAAAGGAAACAAGGAGAACCCTAGCCGCTATGCCGATAGCCTTCGACGGTGAGATCTCCTTGACACGGTTTTTGGAAATTTTCCGGAAAAGAAATATAGGAGATTTTCCGATTTTTCCCTTCCTTCCTTTTTCTCTTGATGAATATTTTTTGCCGATTTTCCTTTCCTCTTTGGTGGTTAAATGGAAAATCCTTCCAGGTATATATATGAATGTTCTGGCACCTTACAATGACATAGATCCGAGTCAGAACCATCACCCTTGCTTGAGAAGAATGTCGAACGACCAGACCCACTTCGGAGCGATTCCAGCTTCCCATGTCGGTGGTCATGCTAGGCCTCAATATCTGTTCAGTGATCCCTTCGCCTCGCCTATTCTGACTCCAGGAGTGACTTCGAGAGTTGTTAGTGAAGACGCTCCCATGGCTCCCTTGCGGCAGCGTCGCTTTTGTTCTTTTGATGATGAGGGCGAGGATGGTCCAATATCGGACATCAGGCATGAAGATCTGATAGGGATCCGGAGGAAGTGTTCTCTTCCCAACTCGGTGGAACTACGATGTGCGGGTGAATTGAACGTGCTCGTGATGGAGGTACCGACGAGATAGCCATCTTCGAGGCGTACCTAGAAGCAGGCTTCGGGGGGACATCCCTTCCCTGGTCGCGGAAGTAGCATCTTACTTTGGGGTCTCTCCTTCGCAGTTCACGCCAGCAACGTGGCGTACCCTGATGACGATTCAGGTGTTGGGTGAATTTCACAGTATTCCCTTCGGACTACCTGAAATTTTGTATTCCTACTCCTTCCTTCCCTTATCGAACAAGAAAGATTTTTATCAGATCTGGTCTCGTGATGGTGAGCCTTTGGTAGACGAACCTCCTAGGGGAGTCCGGGGGAGTTTTCCTTCAAACGACTTCTGGAACAGGAGATATGTGTTCATGAAGGTTAATGGTGCTCCGCGATACCCTCTCTCTTGGCGATCCATCGGTATACCTCTCTTCTTTATTTTTAAGATAACCTTTGCGTTGCTATCCCACCTTACGTAATGTTTTTGTAGAGATCTTTCGGCCGGTATTCCCTGCTGGCGAGGTTATGGTAAAGCTGGCAAGGGGCTTTCCCAGGCGATACCGTTGGATTCTATTTTTGATGAGCCGGATGTCTTTGCGCCACAGCCGCATCTGGGGTAAGGCAGCTTTCCTTTCTCTTAAACAGTCACGAAAGCAGTTCTAACCCTTTGCTCTGCTGACTTTTAGGTGGGATTCCTGGAGCTTCGATATCATCGGTATATAATGAATATTGTAGGGCCAATCCTCAGAGGAGACGGTCTTACGCATCGCCTTCTTTTGTCTCTTCAGCTGCGACTTCCTCGACCCTAAGGAACGCATGAAATAACAGATTATTTGGTCCACGTCGACGCGTTTCTCCGCACGAGGATATCCTCTTCCTTCGTAACTAGCTTCGAGAGGTGATAACTCATGAAGCTCTGACCACAGTGGGCCCGTAAGCAAGCTCGTTGGGAGCTCGTGAAGGAGTGGTCGGAGAGGAATATCAACCGATGGGGACCTGTTGGAGGGCCAATCCAAGTTTTGGTGAATGAGAGAGGTAGACTTGATGCTTTTCCTCCGGCACCGCATCATTCGAAGCCCTGAAATGTTTTTCTGTTTATGCTTTATTCTATATTATAATTTCTTTCCCCGGGTTTTTGATGATCTTGTAACCGAATAAGGACTTCTGATAGCATAATAATAATACTTATCGTTTTCGCCTTTTTCTGTTGTATTCACTTCTTGGATTCACGCCTTCATAATTCTCCAGCACTATCTTCCGATTGGGATCCTGTTGTGGCACCAACAACCCAGGGGTACAGCCCTTGTCTAGCAAACTTCGTATCTTTAGAATACAAGGACGTCTAGATAGACTTGTAGATTTGCTGGAAGGAATGGACCCTTGGAAGGATCGGAGCCTTGTGAAGGTTGTCCTCATATGAGGGCCGAACCCCCGTAAGGGTTGACCCCTTAGAAGGATATCAATGTCTAGGACCTGGATCCTGTTAGTAAATTGACTGAACCCCGAAATGATTAGAAAAGTGTTAGATCTTGTAACCGATTATTAAAAACCTGAGTTTTAGTTTTGGAATGAAAGACCCTTGCTTAGAACCATAGAGTTCTAGCTTGCTTTGAACCCTGAGGTTCTTGAGCCCTAGAACCCGGAAGATCTTAGGGCCTTGAACCCTCCCTTACCTAGGCCCGAAGGCCGTTTTATTGAACCCGAAGGTTTGCTCATTGAACCCTGAGGTTTCTGAGTGTTGGGATTTAATCCTTAGATCCGGAGACAGTGATTAAACCCTATGGATACCTCGAACGCGGAGGTTGATGCTTTTGAACCCTGAGGTTCTTGGCAAACCCGAAGGTTGGTATTTGGATATAAAGATCCTTGAACCCCGAGGTTCTATCAGATCCGAAGATCAGTTAGACCTGAAGGCCCTTGAACCCTGAGGCTCTTTTATAGACATGGAGGCCGTACTGAACCCGTAGGTTCGTCATAGACACTGAGGCCGTATGCGTTATGGGAGGTTTGTGATCGTATTCTGCTCCCCATGGGGGAACCACTACCGATCTGTTATTGAGAAACCGCACTCTGCCACCCGGAGGTATAGGCCACTCTCGTGAATCTCAATGATGCACTCTACCTTTCTGCAGAAAAGGTCACGCTCATACTTACTGTGGTATGGCGTGGGCCTTCCCCGCGGAGCGACTTCACGCCAGACACACTACTTTCCACGTCTGGATAAGTATTAATTTTTGGTGATAACCGGTATTTTCGCACATTTGCTCCCTGCATATCAGCCGTCAGCATCTGATTACAGTACTTTGCAGTGTACGTCATGCCCCCTGCGTGTATTTAGCTCGTGGCGTCTTTAACACAGGGTTTGGGTAGAACTAGTACGGTGGTCCCCACGTAACTTTTGGACTTATAACCTTTACGCAGGGCCCGAGGTGCAGATAATGTAACAGGGTTGATCAGACCCGTTCCTTATATGTCGTACACCCATGTGAGTAGTCTCACTAATATATATAGGGTTTGCTGAGATCTAAGATCCCTTACGACCTGACCTAGCTAGTATGCCCCTTTAAGTACATTGGAGTTCCTATAACCCCTTTAGCCGTAACTAATAATGTATTTTATAAGCTTAGACGTTATCGCATACATAGGAGTAGGAAACCAGTGTACTTAAATATATCATAATAATAGTAGTAGTATATAAAGCTTGATCCGGGGACCTTGCTTTAGAAGTGATGGAATTTGAGGTGCAAGGCATTCCAGCAGTTGGGTTGGACCTTACCGTCGCTGTCTTCCAGCATATAGGCTCCTGCCCCTTGCACTTCTATTACCTTATAGGGACCTTCCCATCCAGGAGCGAGTTTTCCGGCTGATTTATCCCTTGTGTGGTCACAGACTCGCCTTAAGACCCAATCCCCTTGCTGGAAGGTTCTGGATCTGACCTTTTTGTTGTAGCTCTTGGCTAGTTTCAACTGGTAGGACGCATTCCTAAGGCGGGCCGCCTCCCTCTTTTCATCGAGTAGGTATAAACTCAGGGATATTAGCTGGTTGTTCTCCTCCTGGGAGAGGAATTCAGAGACTGTGGTCCTTACGTGCACCTCTGTGGGTATCACCGCTTCAGCACCATAGACAAAGGAGAAGGGAGTCTCCTGGGTAGCCGTCTTCGGGTTGTCCGATAGGCCCAGAGTACTCCATGTAGCTCTTCTGCCCATCGCCCATGGGCGTCTTCTAGGCGCATCTTGAGCATGTTCACCACTGTCTTATTAGTGGATTCGGCTTGACCGTTAGATTGGGGGTGTCGTGGTGCTGAATAGGAAAGCTTGATGTTCCAGTCCTTGCAGAACTTTTGGAAGTTGTAGCTTGTGAACTGGGGTCCGTTGTCTGTGACAATCTCATGGGGATTTCCGAAGCGTGTGATTACGTTAGTCCATAGGAATTTCCTGATCTGGAGATCTATTATCTTGGCTAGTGCTTCAGAATCTACCCACTTTGTGAAGTAATCTGTCACGACTAGGAGAAAGATATTTTGCCCCAGTGCCATAGGGAATTTCCCCACGATGTCCATGCCCCACTTTCGGAAGGGCCAAGGAGAACTTAGCGATTTGAGGTTCTCTAGTGGAAGGTTAGAGACTGGTGCGTGCTTCTGGCATTGGCTACAGAGCTTGGCTTGTTTTAGGGAGTCTCTCGCCATAATTGGCCAGTAGTATCCAGCCCTTCTGGCTCTGAGTACCAGGCTCCGACCACTAGAATGGGAACCACACTCTCCTTCATAAAGCTCTTCTAGTATCCTGGCGGCTTCTCTAGGGGTAAGACATCGTATATAGGGTTCTGAGAAAGATCTTCGATATAGTCTCCCCTCGGAAAAGCAATACCTTGCAGCTTTGCGCCTTATCTTTCGACTTTCGTCTCGATCTTCAGGCAAGGTGTCATACCTTAGATAGTTAATGATGGTAGTCATCCAGGTCTCTCCTTCGTCTACCACGGATACTTCTTCAGGTTCCGTCTCCTTTTCGATTGCGGGCCATTGGAGTACCAGTAGTGGGATGCTCATATGACTTGTAGTTTCTAGGGCGGACCCTAGATTAGCTAGAGCGTCGGCCTGTGAGTTGTGCTCCCTAGGGTTCTGGGTGAGCTTATAGTGTCGGAACCTGTCGAGTAGTCGCTTAGCCACTGATAGGTACCTGATCATACTCGGATATTTCGCCTGGTAGTCTCCTTATGATCAGTTGTGAGTCGCTGAAGACCTAGATATCTTCTACTCCCATTTGTTTGGCGAGTGTCAGCCCTGCTATTAGAGCTTCATACTCAGCTTTGTTGTTCGTTGCTTTGAAGTTGCAACGTACGGCCCTTGAGGCTGATTCCCCTGTGGGGGAAGTTAGGACTAGTCCCACGCCTCCGCCCCTTGCGTTACTAGACCCATCAACGTATAGTGTCCACTCGCCTTTCTCCCCTTCGCTATCACGAAGCTTTACCTCTTGTTCCAAGGCTGGAAGCATGGCAGGAGAGAATTCAGCTACGAAATCTGCTAGGACTTGCGATTTGATGGCTGTTGCAGGCCGGAAGATCACATCGTACTCCCCCAGCTCTATAGCCCATTTTTCTAGTCGTCCAGACACTTCCGGCTTATGAAGGACTGCCTTGATGGTGAAGGAGGTGACCACCACGATTTGATGAGCCTGGAAGTAGGGACCTAGCTTTCGAGCAGCGTTAACTAAGGCAAGGGCCAGCTTCTCGAGGTGACTATAGCGGATCTCCGCTTCTAGTAGAGATTTTCTCACGTAGTAGATAGGATACTGTTTCCTTCCTTCTTCCCTTACTAGGACCGCACTGACTGCATGTTTTGATACCGCCAGATAGAGCAATAGGACCTCACCTTCCAAGGGTTTTGAGAGGAGAGGTGGAGTAGTGAGATAGGGCTTGAGATCGGATAGGGCTCGCTCACATTTATCAGTCCATTGGAAGTCCTTGGGGTCCTTCAAGGTTTCGAAGAAGGCATGTGACTTGTCGGATAGCCTGGAGATGAACCTGCTCAGGGCGGCCATCCTGCCGGTCAGTCTTTGCACCTCCTTGACGTTGCAAGGGGAAGGGATCATCTGGATTGCTCTCACCTGCTCCGGATTTGCTTTGATGCCCCTGTGGGTGACTATGTACCCTAGAAACTTTCCAGAGCTTATTCCGAACGAGCACTTTGAAGGGTTTAGCTTTATGTTATACTTCCTGAGAGTGGTGAAGGCTTGTTGGAGGTGCGAGATATGGTCCTCAGCGTCCAGGGACTTTACCAGCATATCATCAATGTAGACCTCCATGTTATGCCCTATCTGATCGGGGAACATCATGTTGACAAGCCTTTGATAGGTCGAGCCTGCGTTCTTCAACCCGAAAGACATGACCTTGTAACAGTAGATGCCCCTTGAGGTCATGAATGAAGTCTTCTCTTGGTCGTTAGGATGCATTAAGATCTGGTTATATCCGGAGAATGCATCCATGAAACTCATCAGCTGATGACCAGCAGTCGCGTCGACTAACCTGTCGATGTGAGGCAAGGGGAAAGGGTCTTTAGGACAGGATTTGTTAAGATCAGTGAAATCGATACAGACTCTCCACTTCCCATTCTTCTTTCTGGTGACCACTATGTTAGCTAACCATTCTGGGTATTGCACCTCCCGTATGAATCCGGCATCTAGTAGGTTCTTTACCTCTTCGTTGATTATCTCGTCCCTTTCAGGAGCGAACTTCCTCCTCTTCTGTCGGATGGGAGGATGCATCGGATCCACTTTGAGTTGATGCATGATGACATCAGGGTCGATTCCAGGCATGTCCTCGTGGGACCAGGCAAAGCAATCGGAGTTGGATCTTAGGAAGTCGACCAATCTCCTTCTCAGGCCTTCCGGAAGCTTGGAGCCTATCTTTAAGTTTCGGCTCGAGTTCCCTTCTGTAAGTGAAACCTCATCCATTTCCTCTACTTCCGGCTCTTCGGAGGACACCGATCAGTTCCGGTTTAGATATCGCGAGATGAGAGATATCAGGCCAAGTAGACACCATCATTCCCTCATATCTAGGCAAAGGTCGATGTTGTGGTACCTGCCCCTCTTCGGATTACTAGTATCCCTAGCGGACTTGGGATGAGAGGGCTTGTCACAATCATTCCTAGTCGGCTTTGAGGACTTCTGATCGTACTTCGGATAGGCTTTGGCCCTACTAGCAACATCTTCTTCCCATCTTACTTGAACCCAAGCACGAGACAATACGTCCTCCATAGTCCTGCACTTGTACTTGATCAGCTCTTTGTAGAGATCTCCTTCCGAGAGTAGGCCCCGCTTGAAGGCTGAGGTAGCCGTATCAGCGTTGCGCTCAGAAATAGCCACCTTCTCTTGGTTAAAGCGTGCTATGTAGGTACGAAGAGGTTCGTTCCTATACTGGAGGACTTCATAGAGGTCGTCTCAGTTCTTCTCTAGGTTGCGACTACTAGGAAATTGCACTACGAACTTGTTGCTAAGGGCTGCAAAGGACTTGATGGATTTGGTAGGAAGATTGATGTACCACTGGAGGGCAGGGCCAGTCAAGGTTGATCTGAATCCCTTGCACATGGTAGCTTCCCGTGCATCCCGGGGGATTGCTACTGCTAGCATGCGTTGTTTATATTGGGCGATATGATCGTCGGGATCCCCGGTACCTTCATACATCTTTATGCTCGGGAAAGAGAACTTTCGTGGCATCTCCACCGAAGCAATCTCTTCCACGAAAGGTGTATCGGAGTAGGAATCCTGATTACTCCTTCGAATAGGAGGAGCTACCCCTGGGAGCCTTTCGACCAAAGATTGAATGGTGCCGAACCTTTCGGAGACCACCCTTTCTAAGTAGGCTGCTAGAGCCGGATCTGAGATCCCAGGATCATCGGGTGAGTATTCTTCGTCCTCCGTATCAGAATCGCTATCCACTTGCACTCGGGTCCCATCGTTCGCAGCTTCTCGGCCTTCGGGTTTGTTGTCGGCAGAGACTGGTCGATGAGGTGCTCCTTCACCATCGCGTGGAGTGTTGAGCGAAGCCATGGATCGAACCCTAGTTCGGAACCGCTTTCGCTTGTTGCTAATTTCACCGAGGGTTTGGTTCTCTTGTCGGAGGACAAGATTCTCCGCTTCTATGGCGTCTAGCTTCTCGGCGCTCTGCTGTAGTTTCTTTGAGTGTTCTCCAAGTCGGTCTTTTAGGGTTTGAACTTCGAGGAGAAGTTCAGGACCTCTGGGTGTGGTCTCCCGAGCTTTGTGAAGATCGGTAACCTAACTTTGAAGAAACTCGAGCTTGTTGAGGAGCTCGATCTCCCTCGGAGTCATCTCTGCTTGGTTAGTATCGTCCTCTAATGTCATCGTCACGTAGTTGGATCACTCCCCTCCTTCTAGCGCCAAACTGTTAGGGTATTTTTGTGTAGGATCGTTTAAGTACTACGGAACACTAGAGAATTTGTAGAACAGAGTTGAATATCGAGAGCAAAGAGATGTTATTGAGTTATTGATCGGGACTACAACGTTTTGGTGGTGTATGAACCCTAGTTCTAGTCGCCTAAACTCTAATCTCTAAGTCTCGAATAGTCGATCCCTCATTCTAGGGTTTGGGCTCCCCTTTTATAGTTGTAGATGTCGGCTTCAAGTAATAGAACTCTTCCATAATCGGAAAAATGGAAGTTTCCCCTTAGGTGGAAAACTTCTATTTTGCTCCAAGGGGTCGGTCCGATCTAGGGGGTCGGACCTAAGGCAGGGGTTGGTCCCTGGTTTCTTTTTGAGCAAGGGTCCGGAAGTCGAGGACCTATCCGGAAGCTGGAGAAAACTTATGTGTAGATATTTTTCCCCAACAGGCCAATCGACGGGTTTGTTTTTTTTTTTTAAAGTCGCGAACGGATTGTTTTGATATATGTTTAAAGTCGTGAACGGACTATTTTGATGAAATGTTTAAAGTCGCGAACAGACTGTTTTGATGGATGACACGATTTAGATATCTTCAGGGAAACTGCGACGTCTCGCCTTCTTTGAGGATACGATTTTCGTTCTCCGGAATGATTATGTGTTAAGAATCGACAGATCGAGAAAAAAAATTTTATGGAAAATGTTTCGAAAATATCGAATACAAGTGCGGGTATTTTGACCTTTCGTGGGAGTATAAGAGTATATGTACCCACTCCCCCCCCCCTTTTTGGCGAGGGAGATAGCTGAACTCGCCGGGTTTCGACGAGCTGCCTATGTACCTCTTTTGAGGATCAAGCCATCTCGTAGTTCTATTTGTGCGGCGAGTGTGTTTACTCGGTGGTTAGTTTTCCGTCGACCGCTTTAGTCGCAGGGTCGACGTTTTCTTTGGGATTTTTCTCTTCCCGTTGAGTTGTGACGTTGTCTTCGGAATCGGGAATTGTTCCGATCTCCGAATCTGCTTCTGCGGGAGATGTCGATGTGCCCTTTGTCGGGACATCCTCGGCGGAAGGCTGAGTGCGCTTGCGTTTAACCGTGGAGGTTGTCGTGATCTGTCTTAATTTATTTTCCGCTAAGAAACAAAGTCGCGGCTGTTTTTGACAACCCCATATTGCGATGATTCCAGTTCTGCGATTTCACGGCCCTTACTTCGCAGCGGTTTTGGTGATTTAATCGCGGATATCCGGATTCTCTCCAGCGGTCTTCCGAGCTTGTTGGCGTTCACGGCGAGTGTTCTCGGTTTGCCTTTCGGCCAGTTCCTCGTGTTCGACCCAATAGATGTTTTCCTCTTCTTCCGTCATGGGTTTGTCGAACGGAGAATTCTCCCGAGCTGACCGGCTGCGGGTTCTTCTTGGATGGATGTCGGCATTTTCCTCAGAGTCATCGCTGGGCTTCAAGTCGATGCGCTCGACTTCATCCACCTCAGTGTCCTTTTCAGACGGCGGAGGATTTTCTGAGTTGCTCTTTTCGAGAGGGGATGTTTCGCTAGGGTTTTGTCCAAAAGGACGTTCCTGCGAAAGTCCAGGTCTATCGTGTGGGGTTGCGAACTCGAGTTTTCTTCCGCGGAGTTTCGTAGCTCCGCGAGGGAGGACTGTGCGGGCCCTTGCCGTTAGGGTTTGAACCTGTTTGGTTAGGGTTCCCACGAGTTTATCCTGCTCTTCCAACCTTTTCTCGTAGGCGGAAAGCATCTTTTTGAACTCGTCGAGCGTCGCGGCGTTAGCAGGTGCGTTGGCTGCGGTTACATCCGCTGCTGGAGTGTTCAAAGCGTCCTTGCTTGCTCTGTTGAGAGGAGTTTGCAAGTTCGTTGTATCGTCAATAGTCATGTCTGGTTGAGCATGTGCTGGTCGTGAGTAAGATTGATCTGTATTCCGTACCCCCCCCCCTCCTTCTAGCGCCAAACTGTGGGAACCTAAATTCACACCGTCAATGACTCTTGTATTTTAGGAAACTAGGAAAACTCTAATTTCCCAGAGGTAATAGATATCTGAGAAACCACACGCCAAGCAATCAGAACACGAAAATAAACGAGAAAACAATAAGAAATCGTAAAAATAAACAGAGAGTAAAGAAAGATCTTATTTCCGATTTCGCGTTTGAGCGTAACAACAAGGTAACGTGCTTCGGCTACGAGAGCTGTCGGCGAGATCCCTAATCTAATAACTGAAGGTGGCTAAACCTAATTGAGATGCAGCTCGAATAACAAAAACGAAAAATTGCCTAAATTGCTCTAAGTGCTATTTTGCTCTGAGAAAAGTCACTCTTATGTCTCTCGCCTTGAGCTCCTTATATGCTCCCTCCTTGGTCGGTTTATGCCTTCCTCTTTTGCCCTTAAGCCATCATAGTCCTAAAAATGGAGATATTCCATTTTTTCCAATCTTCATGATTATCTGCGGAAAGTTTCCATTTATTTGCGGAAATTGATGTTTATCCTCCAAGCATAAACCGTGCAAGGTTTATAGGATTTTAAGAAATCGTAAATGGGCCTCGAATCAAGTTTAGGACCATTTGGGCCGTCTTTTGGTTTGAGACGTTTGTTACGATTTCTCCGATAAAGTTAATTTTCCGCGGTTTCGTCGTAAACCGAGCTGATGATCCCATTTGATCGAGAAATCAAGAAATGGTTAGCCGTGGCTTGCGGAGGATTGTTATAAAGATAGTCGAGAGTGCATAGTTTTACGTCGTATCGTCGTTTCAGAAGACTTTGGACGTTTCGCATTACAAGAAATATATACATTGTTAGCGCGAGAAATATGCTATATTAGATGTTTGATATCGAATTCATAAATGCTATGTATGCGGCAGACATCATAGGTACCCTTCCTACGATAGCGTTTTTTTAATGCTACGAAATATGCAGATATGATAGCAATACTTGTATGATATCATTAAGTTAACTATAGCATATGATTTGTGTTATGATGTACTTATAATGAAATTTATATAATGCTATAACTAAAAATATAATAATTAAAAATTATTTTATTTATTTAATTAGGATTAATTAATTAAAAATTAAATAATTAGAATCTAAATGGAAAATTATTTTGTAACGAAAATAAAATATATTTTATTAATAAATTAAATTTGGTTTACAGATTAATTCCGGTTTACAAAACTAAACCAGAAATTAAAAAACAAAATCAGACCACTACAATTTCCCTAACTCGGTTTACATTTAACCAGATCTAAAAAAACCTAACCCTAAAAAAAAACTCCAGCCGCCTCCTCCATAGCCTTTTCTCTCTTTCAACAGCCACGAACTTTGCTTCCTCCAGCCGCCATGAGACTTGCATCCTCAAGCCGCCATGAACCTTGCCTCCTCCAGCCGCCACGAGACTTGCATCTTCAAGCCGCCATGAACCTTGCCTCCTCCATAGCCTTATCTTTACCAAAAACATAACAAAATCAGATTCATAATAGAGAAACAAAGAGAAGGAGATACACAGATACGAAGAGAGAGAGAGAGAGGTCGACTGTGGTGGTGGTGAGACAAGGGGGAGACGCGGTGGTGGTGAGACGAGGAGAAGACGCGGTGGTGGTGAGACGAGGAGACGCGGTGGGAGACAGATGAGAAAGGCATTGAGAGAGAAGAGAGATATGAGATATGAGAATGAGAGGTTAGAGTGAAGAAGAAGAGAGAATCCTGAAAAAAAAGAGCAGAGAAGGATATTAGATGAGATCTGTCGTGAGAGAGGGAGAGAGAGAGAAGAACCAAAAATAAAAATTAAATGGAATAAATCTCTACCTTTAGATCTAAGTTAATCCAATGGCTAAGAGTGTGATCTATGTATTTAAACCTGATTTAAGTTTAGAGTTTTCTTTTGAACATAATAAATTGATATTTATTTTAAGAATTGATGTTTAAGTTTGAAAATATTTGATTAATATCAAGATTATGATTTTGGTCATCATTTTAAAAATTTGTATGTTTTACACAGAAATCTGATCTATAATTTGTTTATACATTTTTATAATTGATTCAAAAGTTGAAAATTTGAAAGATTAGATTTTATGTTCAAAAAAAAATATATAATTAATAGTAAAGTTTAGTTTTGTGATTTAAGGTTTGGATGTTGAAATATGAAGATTAGGATTAAAGTTTAGTATTTTAGATTAAAATTGGAAAATAATAGATTTGAAGAACAGATATAAGACTGTAGTTAAATTTTTAATAATTTAAATTTGAAATTCATATTTAGAGTATTGAATGTGTAGTTTATGTTTGAAGTTAGGATTTATGATATAGAGTTTGACTAAAGATTTAAGATATGTGTTTATAAAATTATATTTTAAGATTAAAAGGTTTAAATTTTGAGTTTAATTTTTGGATTTGATGTTATAATAAAATAGATTAGAGTTTTAAGAGTTGTCTTTAGAGTTTAGGGTTTAAAACCATGTTTAGGATTTAAAACAATGTTTAGAGTTTAGGGGTTCAAATAGATTTTCTTAGTGTTATAAAAATGCTATTATATGTATTTGATAGCATTATTGAAACCACTTAAATAATATCTTTTGGCGCTTAAATCTAATTTTCTACTAAGTATTGGCGGGGAAGTGATTTTATCTTCCCGGCAGTTAACTTTTAAAATAGCACTATTTAAGTGCTATTTTATGTTTTACTCTATCATAGCATTTATCTAACGCTATCATATAAGACATAAATTTTTAAATCATCTACGATAGCAGTTCGGTAAAACGTGCTATAACAATCTGCTATCAATTTTTAAATCATCTACGATAGCAGTTCGGAAAATGGTTGATGTTGCGACCAAGCTTTGTCCGCAGCCCGGTCGCTATAGCGACCAAGCTTTAAAAGGAGCTCGATCGCTATAGCGACCGAGCGTGATTCCGTGATTCGATCGCTATAGCAATCGAGCTCTTGTTCGTGACTCGGTCGCCATTGCGACCGAGTTTGTGCCGTGGACTGAAGTCAATCGTCCAAGCGTCCGAAACCATCGCGATGCTACGATGCTTTTAGGAATGTTTGCGGATGTTTAGACCTTTGATAATATCGTATCGTTGATTTCTTAAATCGTTGATAAGAAATTGTTGATTTCTTAAATCGTTGATTTAAGAAATCGTTGTTTTAAGAAATCGTTGTTTTAAGAAATCGTTGTTTTAAAACAAGATTTTTCCGCAAGTTTTTCGTATAAGTTTTCCTTTCTTGAAAACGTAGAAATTCTTAAGTTAATATTTTTTTACGGATATTTGGATGCCAACTTTGCCTTGTATGTTTCGAACCCAACAAAGAACTAATGATGGATTGGGTTGTTTGAAATTAATCCCAAGTTTTGATGGAAAAAATGATCGAGATGCTTTTCTTGAATGGGAGAGAAAAATTGAGCTTGTGTTTGATTGTCAAAAATTTTCTGATATTAAAAAGGTTAGACTTGCTGCTGCTGAGTTTTCTAGCTATGCTATTAACTGATATGATCGAGCTGTGACTAGCAGGAGAAGAGCAGGTGAGGCGCTTTGTTCCCGACCATTACCACGACCTACTGTTGGGGAAAAATATTCAGACATAAGTTTTCTCCAGCTTCCGGATAGGTCATCGACTTCTGGACCCTTGCTCAAGAAGAAACCAGGGACCAACCCCTGCCATAGGTTCGACCCCCTTGATTGGATCGACCCTTGAAGCAAAATTGAAGTTTTCCGCCATAGGGGAAACTTCCATTTTTTCGATTATGGAAAAGTTCCATTACTTGGAACCGACATCTACATCTATAAAAGGGGAGCCCAAACCCTAGAACAAAAGATCGACTTTTCTAGACTAAGAGATTAGGGTTAGGCGGCTAGAACTAAGGTACATATACCACAAAACGTTGTAGTCCCGATCAATAACTCAATAAACATCTCTTCTAGTCGAATTCTCTTGCTTTCATACAAATCTTCTAGTGTTCCGTAGTACTCAAACGACCCTACACAAAAATACCATAACAGTTTGGCGCTAGAAGGAGGGGAGTAATCCAACTACGTGACGATGGCATTAGAGGACGATACTAACCAAGCGGAGATGACCCCGAGGGAGATCGAACTCCTCAACCGACTCGAGATCCTTCAAAGTCAGGTTACCGATCTTCTCAAAGCTCGGGAGACCACACCTGGAGGTCACAAACTTCTTCTATAAGTTCAAACCCTAAAAGATCAACTTGGAGAACACTCCAAGCAACTGCAGCAAAGTGCCGAGAAGCTAGACGCCATAGAAGCAGAGAACCTTGTCCTCCGACAAGAGAACCAGACCTTCGGTGGAACCAGCAACAAGCGAAAGCGGTTCCGAACTAATGTTCGACCTATGGCTTCGCTCAACACTCCACACGACGGTGAAAGAGCGTCTCACCGACCATGAGATTTATTCAACTTCTTTGTTATTCTCCACTTATTAATGGTTCCAAATAAAACTTCTTACATCTTTTTTCATCCTGCTTTAATAAGAATCTTGAAGATATTGCCATATGCCCGAACATGCTAATATGGAATCACATGAATAGAAAGTGGGATAGCATCTTCCTCATAACTCCTATGAGATTTATTTAACTTCCTCGTACTTCTTCACTGATTAATGGTTCCAAATCAAACTTATTATATCTTGTTTCATCCTGGTTTGATAAGAATCATGATGATATTGCCATATATCCGAACATGCTAATCGGAATAACCTGAATAGAAAGTGGGATAGCTTCTTCCTCATAAATCCTATGAGATTTATTCAACTTCCTGGTACTTCTCCACTAATTAATGTTTCCAAATCAAGCTTCTTACATCTTGGTTCATCATGGTTTGATAAGAATCATCAAAGGAAAAAAAGACTGTGGGACAAATGTTGGACCCAAATTTCAGACAATTCTTTTAATAGTCTGAGACTAAGCATTTGGGCCGCGGAGAGAAAAGCCCATAGCGAGAACGAGAACTTGAGAGGAAGTCTTCGAGAACCCAGAGATCGCGGAAGAGGTTGCAGAGATCATGAAGCAAGACAACTATAAAATAAGAGGAGAGATAAAGTAGTAGGAGGAAAAAACCCTAGAGAATCACATTATGCACATCGACTTCATTTCACACCGCTTTAGATCTATTCTTTAATCGATTTCTTGTGTAGTTCTGAATCTAGTTTCACTTATTGTAACCGATCTCTTTACTTAATAAAATCCATTTTTGTCAACTAATTTCCGATTACATCATTGTGTTCTAAGGATATATTTTTATTCCCCAGTTTATATCATAAACACTATCAAATATTCAGTATAGATTCTAAGATCTACACTAGTGTAGTTCTGGCAAAATGTATTACGGCGGTGAGTTAAACTTGTGACCAAACTCCTTTTTTTTTTTTTTTGACAACGAAAGGCCATTCTATTACTCAAAGAACATGAGGTGGTCTGGGTAACCAAACCGGAATAGAACAACCCATAAAATAGAGAACTCTATGAAGTCTTAGCTAGAAAATCAGCGAAGAGACTTTGCGCTCGGGGGATGTGTGAAATCTTGAAGTCCGGGAAGCAAACTAAAAGAGTTCCTATCTGCTCCTGTTCCGTTGCAAAACTCGGCCATCCTTGAGGGTTCTTGATCATATCTATCACATCCTTGCAATCTGTTCCAAAAGTCTGGTATGTCGAATGTTGAAGCATGTTCTCCATCGCCCATCGCAAAGCTTCCATTTCCGAATGTAAAGCAGATTCTCGCCTTGGCATATTCCGAACTCCCATTAGTTGTATGTTCCCCAAGCCATCCTTCCAAACCCAGCCACATCCACTAAACTGCGCTGTATCCGTCCAGGATCCATCCACCATGCAAATGTTTGTAAAGCTTATGACTTGAGATTCATCATTAGATTCATTCCTTCCATTCTCTTGAAGATTTGGAGACACCCTTTCATTTGCACTAAACCAGGCTTGACAGTCACTCTCCGCATATCGTACCAATTCCAATGGATCTCTATCAATTCCTCTAAACAACTTATCATTCCTTGCTTTCCAAATATACCAGATTATCCAAGGATAAGGATCCCTGTCTAATTCAGGCACTACAATAGCACTCTTCCTCCAGAATAAAAAGTCCATATTTGCATATATACTCTGAACTGGAAAAATATTCGGGTTTGTTGGAGTAGCTGATAAAGACCATGCTTGTAGTGCAGGCGGACATTCAAAAATGGCATGCGTAACAGATTCCTCAGCTTCCCCACATCGTGGGCAATAATTATCACATTGCATATTTCTCCTAACAAGATTCCTTGTTACCGCTACGTGTCCAGTAATCAATTGCCAAAGAAGATGACGAATTTTTTGGGGGGCTTGTACCTTCCAAGCAAAGGCTTGGAGTTTTGTTATACTCGGCTCTAAAACTTCATTTTCCTTCCCTTCTTTCAACATATTTCTGGCCACCCAATAACCTGATTTAACCGTGTATTGGCCATTTTTGGTATAACTCCAGCAAAATGTATCCCGGCGATGCCCTGACCTTATAGCCATACTCCTAATAAGTGGTATATCTTCCGCTTCAACATAGTTCTCAAGCCTGGTCATATCCCATTCCCCCCGTTCCCGATCCATAAGATCACTGACTCTCATGTTTGGGTGTACAACTGGTGCTATGGACCAAGCCGGTCTAGCCGGAATAGTCGGAATCCACTGATCCTCCCAGACTTTAATATCATATCCCGAATGAACTTTTTGTCGGATCCCCAGAAGCAGAAGCTCTCTTGCCGCTGAATTGCTAGTCCACACATATGATGGGCTATTTACCTTAATTGTTCGTAAAGGCGAACTCAAATTATAATACCTTCCTCTTAATACCCTAGCGACCAAAGAATCAGGGTACTGTGTTAATATCCAGAGTTGTTTCGCCAATAATGCCAAATTAAACTCGTGAATCAATCTAAAACCAATCCCTCCCTCTTCTATTGGTAAGCAAACCTTCTCCCATTTAGCCCAATGTATCCCTCTCTTAGGTGGATTTGAGCTCCACCAAAATTGTGCGATAGCACTCGCTAGATTTTCACAGATCTCTAACGGGAGTAGGAAAATAGACATAACATATGTCGGCAAAGCTAACAGAATCGATTTTATCAGCACCTCTTTCCCCCCTTTCGAAAGCCATCTACCAGTCCATCCATTCACCCGATGCATCAGTTTATCTTTCAAGAAAGCAAATAACTTACACTTAGATCCACTGATATCCTCTGGGATTCCAAGATAATTCCCCATACCCCCTTCATTCTGAATAGCAATTGCGTCCTTAATCTGTTGACGTGTATCCGCATTGATCCTCTTACCAAAGAGTAAGGAAGATTTTTCAAAGTTAATACATTGTCCAGAAGCTTTCCCATATTTCCTGACCACTTCCATCACTTCTTCACATTCACGGGGCTCCGCCTTACAGAAGAAAAGGCTATCATCAGCAAAGAGAAGGTGCGATACCGAAGGACACGCTCGTGTGACACGCATCCCAGTTATCTTCCCTTGGTTCTCTGCATGATTAAGAAGGCTAACGAGCGCTTCCGTGCATAGAATAAAGATGAAAGGAGACAAAAGATCTCCTTGACGTAACCCTCTTTCTGGAACAATGTTTCCCCGGGGTTGTCCGTTCATGAGGACTTTATATTTGACCGATGATATACACCTCATAATCCATGTAACCCAGGTTTCACAAAAACCCATTTTCCTCATAACCGCTTCAATAAAGGACCATTCCATCCTGTCATGTGCCTTACTCATATCAGTCTTAATAGCCATCCTCTTATTGCGACCACTCGGCTTAGTCCTCAAAGCATGAAATAGTTCCTGAGCTATCATAACATTGTCTGAGATTTGTCTTCCAGCAACAAAGGCTGACTGGGTTTCCGAGATCGTATTCCGTAGAACCTTTTTTAATCTTTGGCATAAGACCTTAGATATTATTTTGTAGTTCACATTACATAGACTGATTGGCCGAAACTGGGACATCTCATTTGGCCGGGTCGTTTTTGGTATAAGGCAGATGTTGGTATCATTTAATCCGCACGGCATCGTCCCATCTAGCAGGAATTGATTAACCATAAGAGTTAAGTCCTCCTTTACAATATCCCAGAATTTCTGATAAAAGAGTGCAGTCATTCCATCTGGCCCAGGTGCCTTCTCTGGATGCATAGCAAAAAGCGCCAATTTCACCTCCCATTCTGTAACCGGTGCAATGAGGTCATCATTTATCGGTTCTTTAATCGTTGTAGACACCTCCGACAATGCTTCCTCTAACTCCTCTGGATCCGATGATTCAAAGATCTGTCTGAAATAACTGGTAGCAATGGCTACCAAGCCTTCCTCATCCTCCACTACATTACCACTCTCATCTAGAAGCTGAGTGATCTTATTTCTCGCTCTTCTCTGTTTAGTCAGGGCATGAAAGAATTTAGTATTCCTATCTCCTTCGTGTAACCAAAAAATTCTGCTCTTTTGCTTCCAGAAGAGTTCTTCTGCCTTAAGGGCATCCGAAAGCTCTTTCAGCGCATCGGCTAATTCCTCAGCTGTTGCTGTGTCACTCGAATAAAGACCCTCCACCTTCTCCTTTAGCTCTTCAACTAGCAAGTCAGAATTAAAATTATTTTGTCTTCTCCACTGACTCATCGCTCTCCTGCAACTCGCTATATGATCCATGATATTCGCATTTGTGGGCAAGTCTGGCGATTTCCATCCTTCCAATACAATCTGTCTCAATTCTTCATTCTCAAGCCATCTCTTATCAAATTTAAATTTCTTTGATTTCCTTATTGGCCTTTTGAGAATATCCGCCAAGACCGGACGATGATCCGATCCCCAAAGCTTTAAATACCTCACCAAAGAGTGTGGAAATTCATCATGCCATTTTTCATTCCCTACGGCCCTATCTAGCCGACATCTCACCGTTGCTCCTCTTGGTCTCTTTCCCACCTATGATAACATATCTCCAGTATATGGAAAATCCAACATACCACAGTCATTTAACATCTGCCTAAAAGGTATGAAAGAGCTATCAGGCCTTCTTCTTCCACCCGTTTTTTCATTATGATCTTTTATTTCATTAAAATCTCCTATCATGAACCATGGTCCATTTCTTGTTGTTGAGAAACGCGTAAGACGTTCCCATACTTGTTCTCTTCGTTCTAAAACAGGGTCCCCATAAACAAATGTCATATAGACTTTTATTCCATCAATGACTGCCTCAATGTCAATCATTCTATTATTTGAAAAACCAACATTAACTTGAAATTCATCCATAAAAAATAAAGCTAAACCTCCGCTGAGTCCAAGTGGCTCAACGGTAAACAAACGATCAAATCCTAAATCCGCCTGAATGTTTTGCAACATGTGCTTCTTATTCTTTGTTTCAGAAAGGAACACGAGTCCTGGGCGATGCTTCTGACACATCTCCGTAAGGCGTCGAACTGTGAGGTCGTTCCCTATCCCTCGACAGTTCCAACTGATTGTCTTCATGGATGCCTTTTGGAGGTGTTTTTGGACCCCCCCAAACCATTCCCATTACTTGAACTAACTTCGTGATGCTCTCTCAGCTCCGTCCGACGAGAAGAATCAGACTTGTGTACGTGATGATGTGGCTCCCTTGATGATGATCGACGGAGCTTTGGAGATCCTCGACGGAGGCGCTCTGCCTTCCTGTGCGGCAATCCCCTTGGTACAGTTCTTTTTCCTTTCCTACGAGACAACTCCGTATGCTTCTCAGTGTCCATACGCTCAGTGGCCGTGAGCTCTCCTTCCCTTTCTTTGGTAGCCTCCTTCTCCATCTCCATGAGATCCTCGCCTAATAAATCATCATTTTGTTCCTCCACCAGCATAGCCTCTCCTTGTTCCTCCTCCTCCAATATGTTTATATCCATAAGCTCCATATCATTCAAAGCTCCAATTACATGCTCATCCTCTACCTTCTCCTTAGGAGAGAAAGATAAAGTTCGAGTAATACTTTCCATCCTCACCCTCTTAGTAACATTGGCATCTTGACACAGTGGTGAAATGATCTTACTCGCCAATCTCCGTCCACTCTCACTTTCTTGGGTCTTCGGTAATGGTACCTCTGTTTTTGAGCCATCTATCAAAACAGAGGACTTCGCTGGTACAATAGCATCGTCATCATTGTGCCTCCTAATCGATCGCACCTCGAGGTCCGTCTTCTCTTTTAGCTTCCATACTTGTGGCTTTTGCGTCTGATATGGCTCGTATCTCGTTGAGTTCCTATTAAACCCAGTGTTGTATCTATTTATCTTCCCACCATTCCTTCTCCTCAGATCATCCCTGTTATCATCATGGCGAAGATATCCAGCACGAGCATCCTTCATAAAGCCATGGCTAGCTGTGCTCCGGGACGATGACAGTCGTGAGGATTCGTAACGGTTGTTGCCACCATATCTCTCTTGAGCTTTTTGATCCTGCAGCGATGGCTGACGTGATGACTCGTTTTCCGGAATTTGAACCCGATCAAAAACATCTGATTTCTCCGGCTTCACATTCATAGGGCAGTACGTTCCTTCATGCGTTAGCATGCCACAAAGTGAACAATGCTTGAACAGCTTCTCATACCGAATGAAGACCGACACCTACTTGCCTTTCCATGATACCTTCCTAGTGAAGGTCAAAGGCTTCCTTGTATCCACCTCGATTAGCATACGACCAACCGAAAGCTCCACCGTATCAATATGACCAAGTCTCCTACCAATGTTCTCAAGATTCTTGATAGTCCAAAGATGCAAAGGGATTCCCGTGATTTCAACCCAAAAGGGAATAACCCACGGGTAATCATCGTCAATCACGGGCTCCCATCGAACCAACACAAACATACAAAAGTCGTAATGGAATGGCCCTTGGCGCATTACAAACTTTAGATCGTCCTCAGTCTCGAAGTTTAACAGAAACTTCCCTTGTCCAAGATCATTTGCCACCACTCTCTCTTGCATCTCCCACTGTCCCAACATTGTTTTGATCAAACCGTCCACCGTTTGCTTCTTAGGATTGAGTATCTTGCCAATCAACGCCAAATGGTGATCACGTAGCTTCGGAGCGTCTTCCTCATCAGATAGCTGAATGATCTCGTCATCAACCTCGTACATGATACCTTTCCCTTTGTCGTCAGCCATAAGAGCTTGACGTTGTCGAGCCATTCCTTGCGTTGATAAATTATAAGATCTCATATTGTTTTTGTTTCACAAGCGTAAAGAGAAGCAGATCTCTTTATAAGGTTAGATACCAACGAGTATCCAATATGAATCGATGATAACAGCTAGAGAATATCCTTAGAAATCCCCAAAAAGCAGCACTCGAAATCTTCAGTTGCAAATCCTCCTCCAAACCGTTCCTACCTGCTGTCAACGAACAGAAGATTAAGTGAAGATCATGATCTCAAAAAAGATCACAACCAGAAATCTCCCTGATCTCCTAGGGTTCGACGGCGCAGCCTTTGCTTTTCTACAGCCTGCAAACCAAACTCCTTATGAGAGGTATATGCTGTGGTTAACATGATTCACCAGCAATCAAACATCCTATTCTTTCGATTCTCGATTAATAAGGTCGCTAACCCTCATGTTTGGGTGCTAACTCTCATATTCTTGGTGAAATCTAGGTTATTCATTACAAAAGGAGTTCAATTAATTTTAAGATGACAATCTTTATTTAGTAAGATGAATGATGAAATAATCCATAAAATACAAAGTATTAAATTCAGGAAAATAACCTACCAAAAGCAACAATACTTCTTTTATAGGAAAATACAATACAAATAATGGAGTCGCTAAAAAGAAAAGGAAATCAGGATTATAGATGAAATGCAGAAGATACTGAGAAAAAGAGAATAAGGTGCAGTGTTTCGTGCATCGCTCATCCTGCTAGCCGATGGACCCGATGCTAAGCCTTCTGGTGGTTCAGCACCTATCGAAATTTTACAATTAGTTTTCTGAAGTTGATGGTTTTTCCCAGAATATTCATCTTAATTTGGTATTAAATGGGTGTGTTTCTCTTTAACCGTACAAAAAAATACAATAGAATCTAAAAGCAAAATGTTCATACATTAAAATGAAACTATGAATTCTGTAGAAAGTTTACCTGAAGTTGGAGCGAAGGCTGGGGAGGATTCCTCGTTGCCCATAGCTTCCGGTGCTCCAACTGGAATTCCAAACACTATTTTCGCAAAATCAAAAGTAGAATAAGAACATTAACGAATTGTTTCTTACGAAGTTAATTTAACAGTTTCAAAAAAAGTTAATTTAACATTTGCACCAAAATAAAAATTGTTATTGAGCATTTTACATTAAAAACCATTAATTTTTAATGTTTCTTACGAAGTTAATTTAACAGTTTACAAAAAAAAGTTAATTTAACATTTGCACCAAAATAAAAATTGTTATTGAGCATTTTACATTAAAAACCATTAATTGTAAAATCAGTTCCTTCATTTAACCTTAAGTTGCTAAACAATTAAAGATTATAAATGAAATTCCTTTCTTTTAAAATATATTGCGTGAATCTGTAATGATACTAGTACTTTGTAAAACTTTAGCGTCCAATAATGAAATAAAATAAAATAAAATAAAATTAGAAAGAAAAGATTGAATACATTTGGTATTTTTTTCGGAACCGACAAAGTATTAATTGTGCGAGTAGGTGAGCTGTAAGTAGGTCTAGGACGGAAAGGGGAAATTTTTAAAATATCTGGATCCTGATACTTATATGTCGGATCCATGATTTTTTTTATTTTTATTCAAATTCGGTATTTTTAGGTGTCTAAATGTCGGATATTCAATTTAAAAATTATAATGTCCAGTGGATATACGGATTTTGATTTGGATCTTTAAAATAAATAAATATAATATTAATATATATATAATATTAACAATAATTTAAAAATAAAAATGTATATAATGTTTTTACTTATTTCTATGTATAATATTGCAATATATGTAAAATTTATATATATTACTATAAAATGAAAATAAAATAAAAATAATAATTTTATATATAGATATTAATATTTTTAAAATATTAATATACGGATTTTAATATTCAGACTAAAAAAATCAAGATATCTAGATTCATATCTAGTTTAGACCGATCTTATATTTTACTATCCAAATCTGGATTCGACTTCTTTGGATATTTAAATTTGTGGTACGGATCTAGAGAAGATTCGGATAGAATCCGGATATTAGATAATAAATTCCATGCCTAGTTGTAAGGATAACAGATGGTTCGCACACTAAGTATCACATTTTCTTTCAAAGTAGTTTTACTTTAATTATATACTAGATCTCGACCCGCACAACTGTGCGGGTTTTATTTTCATTTTTATATAAATATATATTTATTTAGATCATTAGTAGTATACATTTTTAATTTTATTCATATGTTTAAATATTTATAAAGCTATTTCAAATACAATAATGTATAGTTTGCATGTTGTAAATAATCAACTGTTTAAACCGTCGTACGTATTTATTGCTTCTTATTATATATTTATCTTATTGTATTTGTATTTAGTTATTAAACATATTAATATGTGCATGAAAAAATATTTGACAATTTTTTTATTTAATTGATGTTAAATTTTCACCCGTCTTTCAAAGATGAATTTCTTTTTAGCAATATTTTTTATGTTTATTCATTTTATACAATATATTATTATATCTATAAAAGTGAAAGATATGTTAATTTTTATATATGTAGTATATTGTTTGTTAATGTTAAACCGCTCTGTCATATTATATTTTTAACATAAATATTTTCTATTTATGAAAATAAAATTTAAAATTTTATCAATTTAGTATAATTTTATCATATTAAGTTCAATATGATAAAAAAATTAACATGATTGATTGTGATTATATAATAGATAAAAATAAGATATAATATTTTATTTTTCATTTTATAAAAACAACTGAATATATTAATGTATAATAATATTTCAAAACTAATTACGGAATTAATTAAGTTATTTACATATAATTTTGAAAATTAAGATCTTGTTAAGATCTTTTTAAAAGATTTTTCGAATTTTTTTTTTAAAAAAAAAGAAAAATTTATATATATATATATATATATATATATAAATGAAAAGATATCAAAAAAATATTATAATTAATGTAGTTCAAAGATTAATAATGATTAAAATGTAGTGTGACCAAATCTACTAGATATTTCCATTTTAAAAGAAAATCACACATGAATTAGAAGAGATGACTTCTGTTTTAATATAATAGATTTTTACAGCTCTTTTCCTAATTTTATTAAGGCAACGAACAAATATCCACAGTCTAACCTTATTATATACATAAATAAAATCTTTCGTTCGAAAGTCGATTGTCCTTGTATTTCATTCGTTGTAAACTCCAGTGTGTTGGTGAATAAACGAGACGTCAGACAAATAATTCTGATTTCTCATATCTCTTCTATATATAGTTGACAGTTGCCACATTATTTTATTTTCTATAATTTTGGCTAGGAATTTATTTAAGATTTTGTGTAAATTAAAAATCATATATTAATTAACATTATTATTATTAGTTGCAGTTCCAGTAATAAACATAAACATGAAAATTTATGGATACATACATTTCAACTTATGAAAAACTTAAATTTTAGTCTTATATATTTATTCGTACGAGCTTTATAGTTTAAAATTTCAAGAAAATAAATGGATAGGTTTATTGGTATATGTTGTCCAAAAAAAAAAAAGGTTTATTGGTATATTTGCATACAAGGGGGGATTATGTTTTCAAAGAGTATGCCTTCCTTTTCGTTTACATTTGTTGTTTTAGACGTGTGTATATTAATTTAGAAAATAATTAATTTCATATATCCTCTAAACATAAACATCATTAATTCTAAACCTAACATATATTCTAATCAATAGAAAAATAAAATGTATAATAAAAACATATATATAAATCTAATAAGTTTTTCACTATAAATTGAAAACATCTTGAAATATAAATAAATTTAAAATCTCATTTATTAAAATAGATGGAGTACTAGTCAACAACTTTTTTCTGTTAAAAGAGTAATAATCAACAACTTCAATAGTCCTTTATTTTAGTTAAAAACAAAATCCAGAGTGAAAGTTAAAAATTACGTGAACATAGTGAGGGATCTGGAGTAACGACGCCACAAACTCCGGAAGCTTGAGAGCCTTTGCCTTATCAATCTTGATTCCATACTGAACCTCCATATCTCCGCCGAGTAGGTAGCAGAGGCATTGTGGCGAGTTATCGACAAGGCCGGCAAGCTCCGGACAACAAGATTTGTCTGGATTGGCCGCACCACCACGGTTTCCTACCTGCACGTACGAAAGACAGTCCGTCATGTTCAACAGATTCGTCATGCAGTCTGGTTCAACCGAAGGTCCTGAGGAAGGAGATGGAGCCATTTGTTCTGTCACGCTAGCTGATAACAATGCTGCAATCAGAATAGCGGCTATTACTGCAACGTTAGTCATTGTGTTTTTGCGTTTCTGTGTGAGAGGATTTGTTTATAAAACCTTGTAAGCGGAGATATTATAGTAGGTTTTAAATTAGGTGCCATTAATGCGTGTTTATAACTACCACCTACCCTCTTTGTATAATTTTATAGTATATTTCCAATTTGTTAAAATTACTTCTTATTAAATTTGGGCAACCTCTCGAACCATCCGAAAACTGTGAGTTTTTAATTTCTTTATTCAATGTATGGTTGGGATTTGGGAAGGAAACGACCAAACAATTAAATTCTTTGGACTGGACACGAGTACTTGTTACTTTCCTTATATTTGTTATTTAACTTGTATTTGTTTCGTTTTTTCAAATATTCTTCGTTGTCAATTCAAATATCAAGTTGTTGAGTTTTATTATTTTCAAGTACAAGACAACTAACAAGTATCACAAAAAAGTTAACCACTTACTTTGATATTACTCGTTACTTGTTTACGACTAAACCGTAAAAACCAAAGTCCTAAACTGATATTTCTATGTTGTAAAAAGTAAACAGTAATTTCATATTGAAATATTTGTATTCTATTCATTTTTTTCTTTTTAATATTAAGTACAAATATTTTATTTGAAATAACTCGTGTTTTTACCAAATCGATTAAACAAAACGAAATTTCATAATCTTCTCTGATAGAATTGATTCGGGACTACAATGTTTGGTGTATAAACCTAATCTTGTCGCCTAAACTCTAATCTCTTAGACTCTAGAAAGTTGATCTCTTGTTTTAGGATTTGAGCTCCCCTTTTATAGTTGTAGATGCCGGCTTCAAGTAGGACGAACTCTTCCATAATCAGAAAATGGAAGTTTCCCTTTAGGCGGAAAACTTCTATTTTACTCCAAGGGTCGGTCCGGTCAAGGGGTCGGACCTATGGTAGGGATTGGTCCCTGGTTTCTTCTTAGGCAACGGTCTGGAAGTCGAGGACCTATCCGGAAGCAGGAGAAAATTTATGCCTGGATATTTTTCCCAAACAGTTGGTTTTCTCGTAAAATATCTTGTAAAACAAGAACGATCGACTTGAACACCGATTCTTTAGACTGTACGATTTATTTACGAGAAAGACAATCTTTCCGAGAAATCGTATGAACGTCCAAGGGCCTGAAACGTGCCCACGGACCCACTTACGATTTTAAGGATTCAGGCCCAACAAGGCTATGCAGGTTTATTCCATTTCCCGAAATTAGGATAAATGTCAAGTTTCCGAATATAAATGTAAAAGTTCGAAGATGATTATGAAGATCGATGAAAAATGGAATATTCCCGAAAAGGGATAAACTTGGGCCCAAAGGCGAAAAAGTAGAAGAGCCACCGACCTAGACATGTATATAAGGAGGGCTGGAGCAGAAGAAAAATGGATCCGAGATTTTAGACTTAGAGAACTCCTACAAACTTAGAGAACTTAGAACTTAGGTGGCTAGACTAGCAAGGCAGGACCTAGAACGTCTGGCCGCCTCTTGTTCTATTTTTATCTTGTCCGCAGACCTCTGTTCATCTCGGAAGGATCTAACAATTCTTTTACTTAAATTTCCGCACATAGAAACCCTATGCATTATTCTTGACATGCATGTTTTTATGACCAACGCTCATAATAGACGAACCATCACAGGCTGGTCGATCTCTTGTTCAATTCTTTCTAACTGAACTACGTCCGACTTGAATCCTCGAAAGGGGTACATAGGCAGCCTTTCATAAGGTCCAATCCCAAATCTTAACAAAACCTTTTTCGTATGGTTTTCGTCTTTTGTTATCGAGCTGCGACTCAATGAGGTTTAAGGTCTTAGGCGGCTAGAACTAGGAATATCGTTGCCTGTTCTCGCAGCCGAAGCTCTTACAGTGTTTTGTAATAATCGCAATGCTCTTACGCGAATTCGAAATATAGATCTACCATTCGTAAAACTTGTTTTGTTATCTTTCTATATTTTCCGCATTTGTTCGGTCACTTGTCGTTGGCTATCGCAGAGAATCCGGACCTTCAGGAAAAGTCGGGTTGGCTTTCCTCCGATTTTATTCATTAAAATCGACGGTGTGAATTTCGGTTCCGATTTTATCTCACAAAACTCAGTCCTAACACTCGTAACAAAGCTCCTAGAGCTATACGAGTCATTCTTAAAAATATAAAAAACAAATTCCGGAAGGCCAACACTTCACGAAACACAGTGAAGGTAGACGCTTCTCCTTGGTAAAATTTACGCGACATTCGGTCCTAATTCCTCGATCAAAAATCGAACAATTTAGCGCCAAAACTGAAACAACAGTTTTTGGCTGCAAAAATTCGCAAAACATCTCCAAGCTCGCGAACATTTCAAACACGAAATGCGGCACAAGGAAAACTCAACCTTCGGCACTGCGAGACGTTGCTAACGCTCGAAGGATATTTTTTCCTCAAAACATTCCAGACGAAATTCTCGTCTCATGAACTCTAAACTGTAACACACCCCTAAACGGTAACATGCCTCTAAAACGGTATCATTTCGTTGTTGCTGATCAAAACAAACGAACTCTAACGTCCTAAACAGACAATAGCCGCCTTTGAAAGGGTAGACTCTCTTACATCCGACATGGATAACATAGCGCGCTATACAAGAAATCTGAAATTTTGGTTAGCACTTCCGAACGGAAGTAGCTCGATTCGTACCCAGACAAATCATATAAGCCGATAACACTTTGCGGATTTTAAAATGGTACGAGTCAGGTTAACATCGCAAACAGGCAAAACGAAAGCCGACTTGTCATCGCAAAGTCTCAGTCTGAGAGTAAACCTAAGTCTTGCTCTAAACCCAGCCATGCTGGATCTTGACATCTCATAGACATAGTATCCACACCCGATACGAGATCCCAAAACTTGTCTCTTCACTTAAGTCTATTCGTTTCACGAACCTTCGCGTAAATCAGCAAACCGCGAAAAAATTCGCTTTGTACAATCGATGGATACAATGATCATGAGAGGGTTAGGAATGAGATGACAACTCATTCCCTCTCCCTCTAACTTCGAAAAACAGAAGTTCTCTCAATTTATAAAAACCATGATTTTATAGATTTGAGCAAAATATTTTTAACAGGCCGAACTTGGCCAAAGTAAACAGCCTCCGAGGCTACTCTTGCGGCCGACAAAGGTTCAATACGAAATACCATCGACAGCAACATGCTCGAAATTCTCTACAGTACACATAACTAGCCGACAAAGTCTCGCTGGAAAACAGGTCATAAGGGTTTTAAGCTCCAAAACGAACTACGGAAGGCTTGATCCCTACAACAAGGGTACGTAGGCAGCCTTTGAAAGGCGCAGCCACCTATCTTACAACTTTCAACGGAGCTTTTCAACCATTAATTCCGCCTAAATTAGCTAAAATGTCTTACAGCTCGCAAGAACATCGCAAAAGTTCTAACGAGCTGGGGGCTAACTGTTGGGGTCAAAATCAGTCACGATGGAATCAATGTCTGAAAGTCTCCGGAAAGTATTTCTCGGAATAAAAAGTCTCATATAATTTAAAAAGTTCATACGACGTCATTCTCAAATTAGAATATCCAATCTATTCAGCGAACAACTCTCGGGAAACAAAACGGCAAAATGAAAGGAGGTTGGAGCTTGGTCTTACCAGGTCAACTCGCCATGGGGTGAGCTCAGTCTTCCCATTTCGCCCAAGGACAAGCTCACTTTGTTCTCCTTTGAGTCTAGATGAAAATGGCTTTCGTTTCGCCTCAATTGGAGTTTCCGTTGATATTCTACGAAGAGAACAAAGTCACTGTCTCGGTTGCACTCACCCGGCGAGTGCAACCATCAAGCGGGTCAGTTCGCCCATTGTCACCTGACCTAGGCAAGCTCCTTTGTTCTCCTTTGAGTCTAGATCAAAATGGCTTTCGTTTCGCCTCAATCAGAGTTTCCGTTGAGATTTTACAAAAGAAACAAGACGCACGCAATTGTCATGACCGCATCACGGCCCCGGGCGCCGGCGGCAGCAACCGCGTCACGACCCCGGGAGCCGGCGGCAGCAACCGCGTCACGACCCCGGGAGCCGGCGGCAGCGACTGTGTAACGGCCCCGAGCGGCAGCGACCTCATCACGGTCCCAGGCGCCGGCCACAGCGACCGCGTCACAGCCCCGGGTGCAGCCTCAGCGACAGTGTCACAGCCCCGGGCGGCAGCGGCAGCGACCGCGTCACGGCCCCGGGCGCAGGCGGCAGGGACCATGTCACAGTCCTGGGCACCGGCGGCAGCGACCATGTCACGGTTCAGTTCGCCCGGCGAGCTCGACCTAATCCCGACCTGTCCAACTTAGATCAATTCCAGTGTCTTTCGTATGGTCGTGTCGTCCCAGCTACGGACCTGGTGTCTCCCGGTTCGTCTCGATTGGAGTTATCGTCGATGTTTTACGACTTAAACTGAGAAGGTTGGTTTTCTCGTAAAGTATATCGTGTAAAATAAGAACGATTGATTAGAACATCGATTCTTTAGACTGTACGATTTATTTTACGAGAAAGACAATCTTTCCGAGAAATCATATGAACGTCCAAGGGCCTGAAACGTGCCCACGGACCCACATACGATTTTAAGGATTCAGGCCCAACAAGGCTATGACGGTTTATTCTATTTCCCAAAAATTGGATAAATGTCAAGTTTTCGAATATAAATGTAAAAGTTCGAAGATGATTATGAAGATCGACGAAAAAATGGAATATTCCCGAAAAGAGATAAACTTGGGCCCAAAGGCGAAAGAGTAGAAGAGCCACCGACCTAGACATGTATATAAGGAGGGCTGGAGCAGAAGAAAAAGGGATCCGAAATTTTAGACTTAGAGAACTTCTGCAAGCTTAGAAAACTTTGAACTTAGGTGGTTAGACTAGCAAGGCAGGACCTAAAACGTCTGGCCGCCTCTTGTTCTATTTTTATCTTGTCCGCAGACCTCTGTTCCTCTCGGAAGGATCTAACAATTATTTTATTAGAGTTCCGCACATAGAAACCCTAGGCATTATTGTTGACATGCATGTTTCTATGACCAACGCTCATATTAGACGAACCAGCACATGCTGTTCGATCTCTTGTTCAATTCTTTCTAACTGAACTACGTCCGACTTGATCCTCGAAAGGGGTACGTAGGCAGCCTTTCATAAGGTCTAGTCCCAAATCTTAACAAAACCTTTTTTGTATGGTTTTCGTCTTTTGTTATCGAGCTGCGACTCAATTAGGTTTAAGGTCTTAGGCGGCTAGAACTAGGAATATCGTTGCATGTTCTCGCAGCCAAAGCTCTTACAGTTTTTTTGTAATAATCACAATGCTCTTACGCGAATTCAAAATATTGATCTACCTTCCGCATAGCTCGTTTTGTTATCTTTATATATTTTCCGCATTTGTTCGGTCACTTGTCTTTGGCTATCGCAGAGAATCCAGACCTTCAGGGAAAGTCGGGTTATTTTGGCTTTCCTTCGTATTTATTCATTAAAATCGACGGTGTGAATTTCGGTCCTCACAGTGGACTGAAGGCGCCCTGTTTTGCGAGGGTTCTTCGGGGGAATATCCACCTTTAGGCTAGGACCTGCATGCGTCCTGTCAGCGGAGGCTTTATTAATCGGTGAGCTTTTGGGTGATCCTAGCTCGTCGATCCCGTATGAGGAGTTCCTCGTTGGTCTCAGGATTTGGAGGAGCATGACCTGGTTGCTTTCGGCCCGTGAGGCCTTGCCTACCCTTCTGCTTTCTGGTTCTCCGTTAGTGGGTTCTGGATAACCGATCTGTACCTGCCATAAGGCCTTGGCTTTTCCTTTCATGGTAGTCTGATAGCAAGAACGAGAGTTTTCTTGGTCTCTTCTGATTACTTTTATGCCCCAAGATGTGGGGAACTTAACCATTTGATGAAGTGTTGAGGGAACGGCTCCCATTTCATGGATCCAAGGCCATCCTAGGATTATGTTGTACGACAATTGGCAGTCAACAGCGAGGAACCTGGTCGCCATATTGACTCCTTCTGCATAGACAGGTAGAGTTACCTCTCCGGAAGTATGCTTGAACTCGCCGCTGAATCTGATGAGGGGTGTCACCTTTCGCATGAGGGCACTCTTTTCCAGCCCCAGATCATGATACACAGTTTGGAAGATGATGTTGCTGGAGCTACCGTTGTCGATCAGGATCCTCCTTACCAAGCAGTTCGCTATAGTGAGCGACACAACCAGAGCATTGTGATGCGATCCTTTTTTGTTCCTTGGCTGTGAAGCTTATCTCGTCGGTGCCCAGAAGTAGCCACTTGGGTTGGGTCGATTCCAGACCCTTTTTAGCAATCCGGGTGCTCCTCTTTGTTGCTGCATGGCTGATACCGCTGGACTAGGATATTGTATAGTGCACTTTTGTGATTGAGATGTCTATAATTTGGATTGCACTACTAGAGAGATATGATTTTGAATGATAGACATATTGAGTCCCTGCTGTTTTCAAACATATTCCAAGACTGCCAGTTGTTTTTGCTTGAGGACAAGCAAAATGTTAAGTCTGAGGGAGTTGATATACCATGATTTTGACCCACTTTTAGGCATGGTATATTGGTATTTTAGGATATATTCTATCAATTCTTGGGTCTATATTGCATATTTATAGGTACATAAGCTAATGGAAGAAAGATGATGATTTTGGAGCATTTTGGAGCATTTAGAGATTACACCCAAGAAGGACCGTATCGACCACTCGAGGTCGAAAAGGAGAGACGCGCGTCGATCGATGTACACTCAGTACTGTCGTTCGACACTCAGCCGTAGAAGCCCACATTTGGTCACAGCCGACTTGAAGCCCAAGACACCATCTATTTACCATAATGCCCCTGACGTGTTTTAACCTAATTATTCTAGTATTTAAGTCTTGCCTATGTGTTTTGGCAGACAACGGTTTTTCTATTATAGGGTTTAGTTTCATAGTTTTGGTGAGAGAGAGAGAGTTGTCAAATCTGAGAGCATTCTTGAACACCATTTATTTATCTATTCTATTTACAGAGCTTTATATGATTTTGTCTATGTGTTACTTGGCTATGTTTGAGTAGACACCTTTGTTAGATTTGAGGTTCAAATAGGTATGAGGGATTAGCCTAAAATATGATTACCTGAGCATGTGATATTCATCTTAGAAGATCATGCTTATGCTTGTGTAGGAGTAGCTAACCTACACATGAATACAAAGATACAATCCTTGGATCTATCTTCTTTGAGGCAGCAGTTTACCTGGAACAAGCGGAAGCTGACTGGGTGATTGTTTGGTGAACTGTATTAAACCTAGGATCGGTAAAGCTTACTAGTAGCGCATCGGTCGATACTCCTATAGAGTGATCGATCGATAGACGCGGGATAAATGACAATTGATACATGCGACAGCATATCGATCGATACATGCGACAGCGTGTCGATCGATACATGCATAGGCATATCGATCGATATCTTAATCTATGACCCGCCAGGGCGTGTTCATCGGTTCTAGTAATAGATGGTCTCAACGACAGTTGGGCCATTGTTTAGTTGAGTTCTTTAATATCATGCAAACATATCACATATGAATCATACCTCTATAATCCTGTTAACCTGAATAGTAACCTTAGATCTAACTCTTTTAAATCATACTAGTTAACCCATTCAATCATCTAGAGTAATTGTCCTGCTCAAACTAATTTCCTTGTTACTTTTATTTCACTGCACTAATAATAATCTTCAGCCTAGCTTAGTTACAATAAGATCTTTTGATTCCTCAGCTCCTTGTGGATTCGATCCCTAAGTACTACAATTGACCTCTTTTGATGAGAGTAATATTGCTATAGGGTAATTTGAGCAAGTATCAAATTTGGTGCTGTTGTCGGGGAGCTTTGATCGTCATTAGATTTTATTTAAGTCTAGGATTTACTTTCTGTTACTATTGTCACTGATAAATTTTTCTTACTTTTCTTTTCAGGTGCATGCCCAGCATAACCAGAAGCAAGGAAAACAATGAATTATTGGGTGCTGACCCCGCTGCTTTGGAACGTTCAATCCACAAACAGAAACGTTCTGCATCGATCGATACACTTACTTGTGCATCGATGATAGTGCTCAAATTACCCAGTAGAGCTTACTCTCTCAAATAAGAGGTACAGCTGTAGTACTTAGGAATTGAATCACGAGGAGCTAGGGAACCAATTAAATAAAATCTACTAATCAATCCTAGGCGAAGTTGGTTTATATGATGGAAATAAAATAACAATTCCTAAAATGAGCAAGGTAGTTGCTCTAACTAACAATATGATGGGTTGTTTACATGTGATAAAGAGTGCTAGACATAGGGTTTTTATTCAGGAATGGAGATTATAATTTCTATAAATGCTTTAACAAGTTGCTTGCATGATACTATAGATCTCAGCCGCTTAACTCTAGTGATGTATCACTGGTTAAATAATCTAAATCTCTGGCCTCAACTGTCGTATGTTGACACAGAAAAAGAGTCGATCGACATCCTTTTGAGATATCGATCAATACATCTTTCGCTCAGCGATCGATTCACCTGTCGGGATATCGATCGACGGCTTCTAGATATGCCTAGGCGCGAGCCGATAATGAACACTAGGTCTCAAGGGGGAGCTGTCGCTCTTCTCAACAGGAGACAAGCTAGCTCAAATGGATGATTTAAGATAATCAAAGATCCTAGTGATCTATATTCTAGTTAGCTAATCTAGAACAAGCATAGGGTGCAATCTATTTGATGAGTACCACAACTTAGCAATTATAGTTTGGGGCTAATCCCATAAACCTATTTAAACCCTAGATCTAACAAGTAGACTACTCAGACATAGCTAAGCAATTCATGAAAATGGATAGATGAAAGAATTGCATAGATAGAAATAAGTAGAAATACAAAAGGAGATGAGAAATCTCTCCAATCTCTCAAAACAAAATAAAACTCTAGTCTCTCTCTCACACTCTCTGCTTTTCTCTGAGTTGTTCAAAGCTTGCTTCTCGAAGGTTGCCGTCAAAAGACACTTAGCTGGAATATTTAAGCATTTCCATTAGGTTAAAAACTCGTCAGGGTCAATCTCGTAATTTGGTGAAGTCTTGGTGAAGTAGTCGGCTAAACCATTTCGTCCTCGATATCGATCGACAACACATGATGTGTATCGATCGATTATAATCTTCTAGTACGCGGATCTTCTCAGCTACATCGATCGACAACTTAGGATGAGTATCGATCGATTATAATCGCAATGTTGACTTCCGACTTGGTCTTGAATGGTCAACTCGGGTGTATTATCTCTTGCACTCCAAAATGCTCCAAAAACATTACTTTCTCACAAAATGCTCCTGAACCTGAAAACATACCTAACATGCTAGAAAACAGATTAAATATATAATAAAATACTAGTATACAATGGTTAAAAACGGGTAAAATCCATGGTATATCAACTCCCCCAGACTTACACCTTTGCTTGTCCTCAAGCAAGAACAGTAGTCTTTGGAAAATGTTTGAAAAGAGCAGGAACTCAAAGATTCAAAATATTGAAGTCATCACTCTATGGGTTTGCAATTCATGTCTAAACATCCTAATCACAAAAGTTCATTATGCCTTATCCTAGCTTAGCAACCAAACTCATCTAGTCAACAACTTAGCAAATCTCATCTGACATTCCCCTCTACTAACCTCATTTCTTAACATAAAATAAAAGTGCAGGCTTTACCTTGAGAGTATCGATCAAAAGACACATGGATTCAACTCAAACAAGTATCTGAACACACATGTAGTCTTCTCTGATCCATTTCTCCCCTCATATCTCTTCTCTGAATCTCTTATTAGTTTCAATTTCAACAGGTTTCGATGCCACATAGGTCATCTAGTCCATCTCATTGACATTTGCATTGTAACTCATACATTTTTGGCAAAGTGTAGCGAATAATGGGGTTTGGTACTCAACATATCCCTCGTTTCCACAATGTGTGATCATCCTTGAGATTTAGAATACTGGAGTCGCAGGAGACACTCCTACCCCTCCGCCTCTCAAGAAATCATTTCAATATTTTATAACATAAACTTAGATCTTGAGACGCTGAAGAGAGAGATGGAAGGGAACCAGAAACACATAGACTTTTTACCTTCCAGACTTGTAAGAGGATTCCGATCCAGTGATTTCCAAGCCCCAAGACAAGCAAATAAGTCAGTATTAGTGTTGGAGGTCAGCTTTGGTTCCTTCAAACAATCTTAGCTAGTGAATATAGATGACAGGTTGATCCACTTTAGCATCTTTAGTACTATCTGCAATCAGTAATCTAGAATGGTGCTAAAGAGTGGTCAGACAATCAAATATAAATCTATATCAATGTTCCTATTTAATACTTATGCGAAAAATAATTTGAAAAATATTTGAATAAAAACCAAAATAAAAACACATATTAGTAAAACTCCCCCCCCCCAGACTTAAATTACACTGTTCCAGTGTAACACAGCCGCTGGTGAGGTAAATAAAATAAATCATAGTTAATAAATATAACAAGTGAGAATGATTAAACCTGATCGACAAGGTGTCGATCGATTCGTAGTGGTGTACGTCGATCGTTAGTAATGGTCGCGTGGTGTCTAGCGATATGAATGGTAAATGTCGGTCGACGGAATCATCATTCTACTCGGATTTTATAAAAAAACTGCAAAATAAATCCGAAAAACAAAAGCAAAAATGAAAAATAAATAAAATAAAGAAAAATAAAAGAAAACCTAATAGTGGGTTGCCTCACACTCAGCGCTTTGTTATAGTCATTTAGCTTGACTTTGGTAAGTGTGTGACTCAGGGGATGCAGAAACTGCTGATTACCGGACAGCAATCATCAATCTCATGTCTTCTACTGTTGAACAATGTTGGGACGAAGCTTCTTGTGGCATCCTCTGATCTCAGCTGTTTCGTATCTATTTTGAGGACTGTATCCTGAAGTTTCCTCACAGAATTCTCAATGTAGTCGATGTTGCCAACCTTCCTGTCGATGGTCTGGTAGGTATATACTGATAACTCCCTCAGCTCATTCTGTAATGCATCGATCTTGTCATGAATTAACTGATCACGGTCTGCCAAAGATTCGGTGTCGATCGATGCTACTAGGTGTGCGTCAGTTGTTTCACTGAGAGTGATGTCGGTCGACTCAGTATCAACTGTGTCGATCGATGGTGAGGATGTTCTAGATAATGCAGAGCACGTATATCACCCTTAATTTGGCGAGTAGTTCTGCATAGGCTGTTTACTCGTTCGTTAACAGTGTCGTCAATGTTGTCACATGCCCCGTTCAGTCTCCTTTCCATAGCATCCATAGCGTCGTACATCTCATGTTTAATTTCTTCAACTTCTACTGTAGTGCATGCTCTTCTCGCTGGTGATGGCTCGATGTCGATCGATATTAGTCTAGGCCTGTCGATCGATGTTGTGTTTCTGTCACGAAAACCAAGATGATCTTGAACTATGTTCATGTCTTGTTGTAGCTCGTTCAACTGTTGTGACAGTGTGTCCTGGTATCGTAGGATATGTGAACTGAAATTTTCATGCTTCTTCACGTATGCTTTCATCCTATCTTCCAGTGCTGCAAACCTTGTGTCGATCGACGGTGAAGATTGTGTGTCGATAGATGGAAAGGTAGCATTCTTAGCTTGATCTTTCTTGCGAATTGATGCTAGCTCTTTCTGTAGAAGATCGATCCTCTTGCATAACCATTCGACATTGTTGTTGAGAGGGTTGTAGACGTCTCCAATCCGTGTATTGATATAGGCAATCTCCCATTCATCTCTCTTAGGTGATGAACATTCTGGTCGGTCCATGGATGTAGTCTTGTCGATGTCGATCGATGGTACAGGTACCTGTCGGTCGATACTGGCGGCGTAGCTTCCTTCTCAATCATGGTTAATATGTTTCCAAGCTCCACTCTTATCTTTGCCATATCACTGGAAATCCTTGTAGCTGACATCCAAAGGCTGGAAAGTGTCTTCTACCAATGTGTGCATGTTTGCCTCAAAGTGTGCCTGAGCTCTCCATACATCAGTCACCATATCATCTATCTCCTCTCTACTGTAGGGTACTGGTGGTAGTCTGTATGCATGGTAAGGGCGTGTGTGTACTGGAAGGCGTAAACAACCCCTGTGAAAAAAGAGATGCTCTATCCAGAATTCTCCTTACTTGCTCCTTGGTAACATGGATGATTTCACCATCAACTCCTCTAGCATACCCAAACTCATCTCTGTAGACACCATATTCATCCTTTGCTTCCCATTTGAATCTCCTGGATCCCTCAGCATTAAAGGCACGTCGTCCAAACTCCAATTGTTTGTCGGGCGAACTAACTCTTTGTCTGTCGACCGATGTGGGATATCCTCCGTCGATTGATGGTGATGAGACGATGTCGATCAGTGGTGAACTCCTGGGTTGACCGAAGTGTTGAGGAACTGTATCCTTCCTTGTGTTGACGTGGTGGTTGTCCTGGACGTGAGTTAGGATGTCTGGATGGCCACTTTGCTGTGTGAACAGGTTTTCTGGTCCATTAGTTACTTGGAGGATGTCTGCTATGTCTTCTCTGGTTATATGCAGAACTCTTCCATCCATTGCTCTTGCATAGCCATCTGTGTCCCTGAAAATTCCAAATTCATCAGGTGTTAGTGAAACGTTCCTGGTATCATAAGGGTCATGAAATCGAGATTGAGCTCTGTTGAAGGCGTCGATCGATGGTGATGTGGTGGTGGCGATCGATGGTGCATGTCTAGCTGCATGGTTGGATCGATTGTTCATGTTGTTGCAGTCCTCCATTGATAAGTTGCTGAATGCTGGAAGCTGCTGGGTAGAAGGTGAAGAGTTTGGAATTTTCGTGGCTTGAGTTGTCAACCTTTTATACCCATGTGTTGTCCTAATCGGTGAAATTCCAATTTTGTCCTTAAGTCGTCCGGGTTAATATCGATCGATGTGATACTGGCGATGTCGATCGATGGACGATGTCATTTTGCTGGATGAAGTAGATAATCGATCGATGGTGGGCACTTGATGTCGATCGATTGTGGGAATCGATTTGCAAATCTGTCATTCTCCAAGTAATTTTCCCAAGCTCTCTCTTCCCAGTAGTCTGTATCATGTTCTTCACTGTGGTCTCCACTGTGGGAAGAGGTGGCTATGTCTACTGCAAAACTCTCATGAAATCCGCTATCTGCCCAACTCCTTACTGAGTGATCATCTTCCTTTCGGCTGGGTGGGATGGCGAAATTCGGGTAGCAATGATCTGGTAGATCGAGTTCATCATCTGGTGGGTCTCTGTCGATCGATGATCTATGTTTGTTGTCGATCTCCTCTGACTTGCTGGTGTCGATCGATGAAGTTAAAGTGCTGTCGATCGATCCCGAGTACTCTGTCTAGTACTCGACTTCACAATGACAAACTGCAATGATACCAGGATCATCTTCTTTTACCACTGATTTGGCTGGTGGTTTGCCAAGCTTGACAGGGTCGTAGTGGATCTCTGGATCTATCATAGTCAAGCACATCCTGTTGGTGTTCGTGTCACATATGGCTCCTACTGTAGCCATAAATGCTCTTCCAAGTAAGAAGTTCCAATTTAGCTTGATGTCTAGGACATGAAAATCCAAAGGGACGATAGCATTACCAATATGTACTTCCAGGTCTCTGATCAAGCCTCCAGAATTTTTCTGCGTGTAATCCACAAACGTAAAGATCTCTGGTGAAGCCTCTACTTGCAGGCCCAAATGGTCTACCATGACCTTTGGTAAGATGCTGACTGATGAACCAGTGTCACATAGTGCATGAGGAAATTCAATCCCTTGTACTACACAGGGTATTGCAAACTTCCCAGGATCACTCTTCTTCTTCAAAGTAATCCTTTTCCTCATATCTTCTCTGACATTGTCAAACCTTCTTCTAATGTCATTTTCAGTCTCCTTTGTTTCTCTGAAGAACATCCACAATCTGCTTGTGAAGTAAACCTCCTCAAAAGGTTTCTCTGGTGAGATTCTGATAACTCTCTTAGTGAAACCATCAATTTCCTTTTCATTAGCTTCCCTCTTAAGGTTCTTAGGAATCTTCTCCTTTCTACTCCTTAACCTTCTTCCTTCAGTTCCCTCTGATGTAGGTGTAGTGTCTGAAGGGTTACCAATGGTCTCTGTAGGGTTAGCTTGTGGTTTCGGCGTGGGTCTGAGTGCATTGATTCGGTTGCTGTCTATCGATGGTAGTTGCACTCGGTATGTGAGAGGTGCGTGTCGATCGATGGGTGGAGAAAAGGGTCGATCGATACGTTTCTCATCTTTGTGTCGATCGATGAGTGGCTCGTCTAGTCGGTCGATATCTTCGTAGGTGTGGGTGGGTGGGTATGGATAAGAAGCCGTGAATTCAGCATGTATCAATATCCTAACCGCGTTGCAATCTGCAGTCGTATCCGGAAATGACATCGTTGGTGTCGACCGATGTGGACTAGTTGGTGTCGATCGACACCATTGTGATCCACCGAAACTTAGTGAACTTTCCACTTCAAAGTCTCCTTCTTGTAGCTTCTCCTGTTTCACCACTTGCCAGAAATCATCATCTATAATGGCATTCACGTGGTGTTTCCTATTTCCTTCCCCGACTTCCTTAGAAGTTCCAATTCTCCTGATAGAGTCTTCAGTCTGGACAATCTGTGTCTCAAGTTTCTTAACTTGAGTGCAAATGGTGTCTATCCTTGTGGTCATATTGTTGAAGACATAATCAATCTTCCCATTGAAGTCTACTGTAAGCTTCTGCTGACCTTCTAGAACTCTATCAATCATGGCATCAAACTTACTTTCCTGGGTGGGTGGTGGTGGGTTTTGGTAAGCTGAGTTGCCGTAGTTCCTTGTGTTGGTGAAGGGTTTCTGATACTGTGAACTCTGGTTGTAGTTACTCTTCTGACCACTGCCAAAAAAGTTTATGTTTCCACTCTGGTTTCCATATCTCTGAAATCCAGTACCTCCAATGTAGTTCACATCTTCCTCTGTATCATCTTCTCTAGCCTCTCCTTCTTCAGCTGAGCAGACTGGCTGCCCCAAAAATGCATGTAAAGCATCTATCTTGGCTCTGACTTCCTTCATCTGGTCTTCCCCGATGGCTGCAACCGATTTCTTCTTGTCAGACTCAGTGTTCTTGGTGCTACTGCTGTTGGCTAGGTTCTCAATAAGTCTCACAGCCTCTATTGGATTCCTAGTGTTGAAGTTTCCCTCACTAGCAGTATCAAGAGCCATCTGATACCTCAAGGCGATACCTCTGTAGAAAGTGCTTAGCAGCTGCACTTCATTGAATCCATGGTGTGGACAGTCTCGCTGGAAGAACTTAAATCTGATCCACGCGTCTTTAAAAATCTCACTAGGCTTTTGCGCGAAAGTGGCGATTTTGCTCCTTAAGTCTTCAGCGCGCGCCTCATGAAAGAAATTACGCAGGAAAGTATTTTTGATGTCGGCCCAGGATGTCAGTGATCTTGTAGGTAGCTGCTTAAGCCAGTGCAAAGCTTCTCCAATCAGTGAGTATTTGAAGAGCTTGCAGAGTAGGTAGTCCTCAGGGACTCCATCCATACGAATAGCAGCGATAAGATCCTCGAACCTCTCCAGATGGTCCATAGGATGCTCGTGTGATAGCCCATAATAAGGTATCTGAGACACGAGAGAGTAGTACTGAGGCTTGAGCTCGAAGTTCGGCTTCTGAATCTCTGGAAGTCAAATAGCTGATCTGTTGGTGTAGTACTCGTCTGGACGGTTATAGTCTGCCAACGATCGTGTTTGAGCTTCTCCTGTAGCCTCAGCTTCAGGCTCAGGGATTATGTTTCCCTGTGCATTTAGTTTCTGACATGTTGCATTACGCAGATGACCATCTTGGTCATACAGGTTTCCATTCTCGCCCTGCGTGAGAATAACAGTCGCGGCCATGCTTCACGGAGTAGTGTCGATCGATGTACGGTTAGTAGTATCGAACGATGTGGATCAACGAACGGTATTGGTCGACGGTGCTGTCTGAGTGTCGGTCGACTGTTGAACGTGAGTATCAGTCGACGGTAATGCAGTTCTGTCGATCGATGCGGAGCGTAGGTCTTTGCGGATTGAGCGTTCCAAGTGTGCAGGATCCTCTGAGAATAATAGTTGATTTCTCCTGTTGCTTTTGGTACTGCTGGGCATGTACCTGAAAAGACAAGAAAAATTTTAATCAGAAAGGGGGTAAAAAGAAAAACCTAAGATTAATAAGATTAAATCTAATGGCGATCAAAGCTCCCCGGCAATGGCGCCAAATTTGATAGTGCTCAAATTACCCAGTAGAGTTTACTCTCTCAAATAAGAGGTACAGCTGTAGTACTTAGGGATCGAACCACGAGGAGCTAGGGAACCAATTAAATAAAATCTACTAATCAATCCTAGGCGAAGTTGGTTTATATGATGGAAATAAAATAACAATTCCTAAAATGAGCAAGGTAGTTGCTCTAACTAACAATATGATGGGTTGTTTAAATTTGATAAAGAGTGCTAGACATAGGGCTTTTATTCAGGAATGGAGATTATAATTTCTATAAATGCTTTAACAAGTTGCTTGCATGATACTATAGATCTCAGCCGCTTAACTCTAGTGATGTATCACTGGTTAAATAATCTAGATCTCTGGCCTCAACTGTCGTATGTTGACACAGAAAAAGAGTCGATCGACATCCTTTTGAGATATCGATCGATACACCTTTCGCTCGGCGATCGATTCACCTGTCGGAATATCAATCGACGGCTTCTAGATATGCCTAGGCGCGAGCCGATAATGAACACTAGGTCTCAAGGAGGAGCTGTCGCTCTTCTCAATAGGAGACAAGCTAGCTCAAATGGATAATTCAAGATAATCAAAGATCCTAGTGATCTATATTCTAGTTAGCTAATCTAGAACAACCATAGGGTGCAATCCATTTGATGAGTACCACAACTTAGCAATTATAGTTTGGGGCTAATCCCACAAACCTATTTAAACCCTAGATCTAACAAGTAGACTACTCAGACAGAGCTAAGCAATTCATGACAATTGATAGATGAAAGAATTGCATAGATAGAAATAAGTAGAAATACAAAAGGAGATGAGAAATCTCTCCAATCTCTCAAAACAAAATAAAACTCTAGTCTCTCTCTCACACTCTCTGCTTTTCTCTGAGTTGTTCAAAGCTTGCTTCTCTCGAAGGTTGCCGTCAAAAGACACTTAGCAGGAATATTTAAGCATTTCCATTAGGTTAAAAACTTGCCAGGGGCAATCTCGTAATTTGGTGAAGTCTTGGTATCGGCTAAACCATTTCGTCCTCGATATCGATCGACAACACAGGATGTGTATCGATCGATTATAATCTTCTAGTACGCGGATCTTCTCTGCTACATCGTTCGACAACTCAGGATGAGTATCGATCGATTAAAATCGCAATGTTGACTTCCGACTTGGTCTTGAATGGTCAACTCGGGTGTATCATCTCTTGCACTCCAAAATGCTCCAAAAACATCACTTTCTCCCAAATTCTTCTGAACCTGAAAACATACCTAACAGGCTAGAAAACAGATTAAATATATAATAAAATACTAGTATATTATGGTTAAAAACGGGTAAAAATCCATGGTATATCAATCGACCGATTCTCATCGCCAACCGTCTACCGAGTTTTAGTCACCGCCGACCGATACCAGTTAACTGACACCGATCGATCTCACTCTGACATCGATCGATACTATTCCATCCACATCGACCGATACTTTTCAGTACCCGTCGACTCACGTCTTTCATCCGACATCGACCGATACCGCATCTCGCGCATTGATCGATACTGAGAACATGGTCGCGACTTTGATACTCCGAGCGGACGAACATGGAAACCTGCGTGACCAAGATGGTCACCTGCGTAATGCAGCAGGTCAAAAGATTAATGATCTGGGGATCGCAATCCCTGATCAAGAAGCTGAAGCTGCTGCAGCTAAAGAAGAGGCCACCAGAAACAGATCACTGGCTGACTACAACCGTCCTGATCAATACTATGCCAACATAACTGCAATCTGCCCTCGAGAGATTCAGAGGACCGATTTTCAGATGAAGCCTATCTACTACACACTTGTAGGACATATACCCTACAGTGGAGCACCTAACGAGCATCCTATGGACCATCTAGAGAGGTACGAGGATCTCATATCAGTTGTCCAAGTCAATGGAGTACCAGCTGATTAATTAATTTTCAATCTTTTCAAGCACTCTCTTACTGGAGAAGCTTTGCAATGGCTTAAGAAACTATCACCAGGATCTCTTACATCCTGGAACGACATCAAGAATGCTTTATTGATCAACTTCTATGATGAAGCACGCGCAGAAGACTTGAGAACTAAGATTGCTACCTTCAATCAGAAGCCTGCAGAACCTTTCAGACGCTGTTGGGTCCGTTTCAAGATCTACCAGAGAGATTGTCCACACCATGGATTCAACCAAGTGCAGCTACTAAGCACTTTCTTCAGAGGATTAGATCTGGTCTACCAGACAGCTCTAGATACAGCTAATGAAGGAAATTTCAACACAAGGAATCTAGAAGAGGCAGTGAGACTTATTGAGAACTTGGCAACTAACAACAGTACCAAGAACACTGACTATGAAAGGAGAAAAGCGCCCAATGCTTTAGGGATAGAGCAGTTGGACGAAATGCAAACCAAGCTAGACAGCTTTAAGAAGCAAGTCAGTTTTGCTGAAGATGTAGAGATCATAGAGACTGGTGAGGAAGAGGATGTGAATTACATAGGAGGATTCCAGAGATATGAGAATCAGAACCAGAACATAAACTTCTATGGCAACAGTCAGAAGAGCAACTTCAACCAGAATTCACAGTACCAGAAACCCTTCAGCAACAACAACTTCAATAGCAACAATAACCTTGCAAATTCTTTCTACCAGAATCCCCCACCACCTACTCAGGAGAGAAAATTTGGAGCTATGCTTGACTCAGTTCTAGAGGGTCAACATAAGCTCACAGTGGATTTAAATGGGAAGATAGATGCTATTTACAACAGCTTGACCTCAAAGTTTGACACTTTGAGCACTCATGTGAAGAACTTGGAGACACAAGTGGTTCAGACTTCTGAAGCTATCAAGAGACAAGAAGCCTTCATCAAAGCCAGAGAAGAAGATCTCATCAGACACCACATCAATGCTATTATGGTAGAAGATTTATGGGTAGTGGATGAATATGGGAACCCCCATAAGAAAGTTGTTGGAGCCGGCGATGCTATGCATATTGATACCCATCGATCGATAGAAGATGAACGCGATCGATCAACATGGGAAGAAGACTACCGTTCAATGTTCGAAGTACGAAATCGATCGACAGAGTCCACCAGATCTACGGCTATGAGCAACACATTTTGGATAATCACGCATGAAGAGTTCACAGAGAAGCACCTGAACCCACTCCACCCTTTCGACGATCGATCCGAAGAGGAAGAAATCGATCACCCTATTGCTATCGCCATCGATCGACAAGACACTACTGTCATCGATCGATGCAAAGTTCCTAAACCGCGAGTGCAACTACCAAAGATCGACATAACCAAGATCGATGCAATCAAACCCCGACCCAAACCTTCAGATAACCAATCAGAAGAGATTGAGGATTCATCAGAGCCCATGGAGACAGAAAATGAAAGTGCAAGGGGGACCTTAAGAAAAAGGAAAGAGAAGGTTCCCAAGAACCTTAAAAGAGAGGCTAACCCTAAAGAGTTGGAGAACTTCAAGAAGAGAGTTTTGAAGATCCCAATTGACAGACCCTTTGAAGAAGGTTACTTCACACACAGATTGTGGATGTTTTTCAGAGAGACTAGAGTTACAGAGGCTGATATTGAGAAGATGTTCGACCAAGTCAGAGATGAGCTGAAGAACAAGATCACCTTGAAGAAGAAGAGTGACCCAGGGGAATTTATTATTCCATGCCGCATCAAGGGCATCAAAATAACCAGGGCACTATGTGATACAGGAGCATCAACCAGCATCATACCAAAGGTTATAGCAGATCATCTAGGCCTGATGATTGAACCTACAAAGGAATTCTTTTGCTTTGTAGATTGTTCCAGGAAGAGCTCATTGAGAGTCACCAAAGACCTTGAGGTATAGATTGGGAATGCCCTAGTTCCAGTTGACTTCCATGTCCTAGACATAAAGTTAAATTGGAATTCTTATCTACTACTTGGAAGAGGATTCTTAGCCACCATTGGAGCTGTTTGTGATCTACAAACAAACAAGATATGCTTGACTCTAATCAACCCAAAGATTTACTATGATTCAGTCAATATTGTCAGGCATCAGACGTCCAGTAACCAGCCTCCAAATGAAGCTAAACTCGTTGCACCATTGCTACTATGAAGTCAAGTACGAAACAGAGTACTCGGAATCGATCAACATCCCCACAGAGTCATTGATCGACACTGCTAACCAGCCATCGATCGACCAGTCAGTCATTACATCGATCTCTTCAGGCGACAATTTTCACTCCACCGCGGTTGATAGTACACCTATGTACGAAGATGATCACTTCCGGTGATTATTCAGCTGAGAGTTGGGAACCAGACTACTACGTGTCTACATATGCAGTCGATAGCCATGAAGAGGAGTACGTTGAGGAACATTATTGGGAAAAAGAAGAGGAGTATGATGAGGATTAAAACAGAAACATCTCATACATATACAACCAAGTAGTGCATCACCCTACAGTGAACACAAGGGAAGAAGAGTATGATGAAGACTACTGGAAAGAAAGAGAGATTGAATAGTCTTTCCTTCGCAGAGATGAAGTACCCACCCAAAATTTTCTCCACCCTTTCATCCAACCACAACATGCAGCCAACTACAAAGCAGGCACCAGTCACAAACCGATCCTGAGATCGAACCATTGGAAATCGATCGACACATCTAGATGTGCATCGATCGATACGAGAGTTTCTACAGAGCACGATGGATTGCCAGCACACTACTACCCTATCTTTGCCCTAGAAGCTACTACACCTTCCTAACACGAGGAAGGACATGAGGAGAACCATAAGGAAGCACCAGCTACAGATCAACAAGGAGCTCTCACCAGATATGGATCTACATCAACTAGAACCATGCTACCCGAATCGAGCGACGAATCAACGTCCGCATCGATCGATAACAGTCCAAGTCGAGGACAACACGAGAAAAAGTCGATCGACCCAACTACTTGGGTATCGATCGATACTAGTCAAACCGACATGGAGTAAATTGAAAATTTAGAAAAAGGAAATTCCAAAATTGGAAAAGTTGGAGATATGAAGCCCTATATAAGAAGCCACGGGGTAGAAGTTATTTCTCACACCCTAGAAGCAATCAAGATGAATACACCACCTTCCAACCCTAATGGAGAAGCTTTCGGTTGCAAACTTCCACATCAGCTACACAACACGAAATCAATCGACGGGAGCTCATCAAAATCGATCGATACTCAACCCTTACCATCCGATTATACTACTAATGCAAAGTTAGATCGTGATTTTCTAACACCAGATGAATTTCGTATTTTCAGGGATTCAGAAGGAAATGCAAGATCTCTGGACGGACGCATTCTACAAGTATCCAGAGAGGATATCACAGACATTCTTGCCATGGACAATGGACCGAACAACCTATTCACCAAGCAAGTCTCGGATCCAGTCTATCAGAAGCAAATAGCTGATGCAGATTACGCAATAGCCTGTGGAAGAATCGTGGAATTCAACTACATCTATCAAATTGAAGCTTCGAAATTGATCGACGGAGATACATCCGCATCGATCGATGACATTCCTCCCGAGTTAAGAGAAGAAAAGGATAAGTATGGTGTATACAGGGATATGCATGGACGTCCGCGAAACCTTCAAGGACATGTTATTTCAATATCCTCATCTCACATTAGAGATATCTTGCAAAGAGCTTCCCTGCGTGAACCATCTTTCATATGCCTACCAGAGCATCGGGAGAGGTTTACTACACCAATACCTTCAGATCCAGTTGCCTATAGTAGAGAAGAAGTGGATAAGAAGCTGAATGAGATCTATACCATTCAATATGATTCAATGAATGATTTCAAGTGCAAACTTGACAGTGTTTACCATCCACTGAATGACAAGATTACCGGGCTGACCAAAACCCTGAAGCAGCTGACATTATCTTGGAGCGCCAGAACCAAGAAACTCCAGCAAGGATTTCTATGCCTTCAACATCGACCGCCGACATATGGATAAGGTCGACCAATCAAGGTTACCCATGATCGATCGATGGTGACTATAGTCAATCGATCGACAGACGCTTCTTGAGATTGGAAAGACAGTTAAATTCTTTTGAAGACACACTTGGTCATATCTACTATCCAATGTGCAATGACATGGATGCACTATCCAACATAATGAATGCTTTGCAACAGGAGTTGGAGACTATTCAGACACAACTCGATTCAAAACAGACGACACCTCCACCTATCTACACTCCTACACCCATATCAGTCGTCTACCCACAAGAACCAGCTGTTGAGCATACGGAATCGATCAACGCCATAGAGGTTGCATCGATCGATTGCTAAACCAACCACGATGGATGGAACTCAGAATTCCATTACAAACCGAAGTATGGAGCAAGAGCACACGACACCCACATGGGACAGAAGAGAAGCTGGTCCGATACATCAGAAGATCCAGCCACTCAGAGAATAAAAGCTACATACACTCAAGAAGAAGTTGACAGGATGATCTCCAAGTTATATACAGCCTTGGAGGATGCAGAGGAAGAGTACCACAGGCAGTTAGATGCTGTCCATGAGTCATTCGATGAGAACTTCGACACTCTGTACCCACGCATAGAACAATTAGTTAAAGATATCACGGATATTCGGAGACAGCTTGCAACTCAACCTTCAACAAGGAAATCGACATACGCAACACCTCATGTGTCGCTCGATACTAACAACCCAATACCGATCAATTACGTAACAGTTGCATCGATCGGTACGACCACACCACCCGACCAACATGAACCTACTATGGTAGCGCTTCGTTCAATGCAAGAGGAATTGACAGAGATTTCAGGATACTTTTCTTCCAAGCTTGGAAATCACCACTTCCGCATTGAAAATTTTGAGAGGAGACTTCAACTGCTAACATATGACGTAGCAGATATGCACCAAAGATGGACTAGATCAGATGATGCCACAAGAAGCCTCACTGCTACTCAGTCCACAGAAGAAGAAGATGTTTGCCCACAAGCAAACAACTGCTCCTACCACAACTAAGTCACTCACCTCCAAAGTCAAGCTAAATGACTATAACAAAGCGCTGAGTGGGAGGCAACCCACTATTAGGTATTATTATTATTATTATTGGTTTTTGCTACTTATTTTCGTATTTATTTTATGCAGGTCTAAAAAAAGAAGAAAAAGATCTAAGTAGACGTTTACCTTCTCTAACCGACACGACCAAGTCGACATCGATCGACATCACCGCATCCGTCACGATCGACAAACTTTCATCTACATCGATCGATATGGTATCGGTCAGGTATAGCGTTCTAACTTGTTCAATTCGTTAATTATAATTATGTTTTTATAAAGTCCGACTGCTTTACACTGGGGACAGTGTAATTTAAGTGTGGGGGGAATTACTAATGATTTTATATTATTTTGAGCTTTTATTAAAATTGTTTTCAAAAAGTTTTTATTGAGTCAAGAAGGGGACAATAATCTAATTGATATTAGCTTATAATTTTCTAGACCAGTTTTAGATTTACTGATTACAGAAGTGCTAGAGCTGCTAAAGTGGATCAACTTGTCTACTATGCTTGCACTTACTGAGATTGTTTGAAACAACCAAAGCTAACCTCCAACCTAATACTGACATCACCTGCTTGTCTTGGGGCTTGGTATACACAGGATCGGAATCCTCCTACAAGTCTGGAAGGTAAAAAGTCTGTGTGTTTCTGGTTTCCTTCCTTTTCTCTTTTCGGCATCTCAAGATCTAAAAAAAAAAGAAAAAGAAAAGATTGATATGACTTCTTGAGAGGCAGAGGGATAAGTAAATTTTCTATGATCCCATTATTCTAAATCTCAAGAATAATCACACATTGTGGAAACAAGGGATAGGTAAATTACCTGTGACCCCATTATTCGCTACACTTTGTCAAAATGTATGTGTTACAAATGCAACAATGTCAATGAGATGAAATAGATGGTCTGAATCAGCATCGAAATTCATTGAAGTTGAAACTAATAAGAGATTCAGAGAAGAGAGAAGAGGGGAGAAAGAAATCAGAGAAGACTGTCTGTGTGTTCAGAAACTTGTTTGAGTTGAATCCATATTTCATGTGATCGATACTCCCAAGGTAAAGCTACACTTTTATTTTATGCAAGAAATGAGGTTTAGTAGAGGAACTTTTAGACATGATTGGTTAAGTTGCTGGTTATGAGAACTTAGTTGCTAGACAAGGATATTGTATAGTGCACTTTTGTGATTGGGATGTCTATAATTTGGATTGCACTACTAGAGAGATATGATTTTGAATGATAGACATATTGAGTCCCTGCTGTTTTCAAACCTATTCCAAGACTGCCAGTTGTTTTTGCTTGAGGACAAGCAAAATGTTAAGTCTGGGGGAGTTGATATACCATGATTTTGACCCACTTTTAGGCATGGTATATTGGTATTTTAGGATATATTCTATCAATTCTTGGGTCTATATTGCATATTTATAGGTACATGAGCTAATGGAAGAAAGATGATGATTTTGGAGCATTTTGGAGCATTTAGAGATTACAGCCAAGAAGGACCGTATCGACCACTCGAGGTCGACAAGGAGAGACGCGCGTCGATCAATGTACACTCAGTACTGTCGATCGACACTCAGCCGTAGAAGCCCACATTTGGTCACAGCCGACTTGAAGCCCAAGACGCCATCTATTTACCATAATGCCCCTGACGTGTTTTAACCTAATTATTCTAGTATTTAAGTCTTGCCTATGTGTTTTGGCAGACAACGGTTTTTCTAAATACCTTTTAATTTCATAGTTTTGGTGAGAGAGAGAGTTGTCAAATCTGAGAGCATTCTTGAACACCATTTATTTATCTATTCTATTTACAGAGCTTTCTATGATTTTGTGTATGTGTTACTTGGCTATGTCTGAGTAGACACCTTTGTTAGATTTGAGGTTCAAATAGGTATGAGGGATTAGCCCAAAATATGATTACCTGAGCATGTGATATTCATCTTAGAGGATCATGCTTATGCTTGTGTAGGAGTAGCTAACCTACACATGAATACAAAGATACAATCCTTGGATCTATCTTCTTTGAGGCAGCAGTTTACCTGGAACAAGCGGCAGCTGACTGGGTGATTGTTTGGTGAACTGTATTCAACCTACGATCGGTAAAGCTTACTAGTAGTGCATCGCTCGATACTCCTATAGAGTGATCGATCGATCGATAGCCGCGGGATAAATGACAATCGATACATGCAACAGCATATCGATCGATACATGCGACAACAAGTTGATCGATACATGCATAGGCATATTGATCGATATCTTAATCTATGACCCGCCAGGGCGTGTTCATCGGTTCTAGTAATAGATGGTCGCAACGACAGTTGGGCTATTGTTTAGTTGGGTTCTTTAATATCATGCAAACATCTCACATATGAATCATACCTCTATAATCCTGATAACCTGAATAGTAACCTTTGATCTAACTCTGTTAAATCATACTAGTTAACCCATTCAATCATCTTGAGTAATTGTCCTGGTCAAAACAATTTCCTTGTTACTTTTATTTCACTGCACTAATAATAATCTTCAGCCTAGCTTAGTTACAATAAGATCTTTTGATTCCTCAGCTCCTTGTGGATTCGATCCCTAAGTACTACAATTGACCTCTTTTGATGAGAGTAATATTGCTATAGGGTAATTTGAGCAAGTATCACCTTCATCTTCTGGGGCCACTTAACTTGCTGCCCCATTTTCCTCAAGTCATTGACTAGTTCAGGCTTGGAGATGCAGAGGTGGGAGATGTCGGGCCAAGTGGACACATACATCCCTTCCAGCTTATCGGATGATCGGCTAGGGTACCTTCTCCGGTTCCGACTTACGGAGTCCTTCATTAATCTTTGAGAACTTCTCTCGTCCCGATCATTCCTATCCGGTCTTGCAGCCTTCGGGTCTTGCTTCTGCTCCGCCTTGGTGTGGCTGGCGACATCCTCTTCCCATTTCACCTGAGCCCAGGCTCGAGAAAACACATCCTACATAGTCCTACATGTATACTTAGTGAGTTCCTTGTAGATCTCCCCATCAGGAAGGAGACCCCTCTTGAAGGCTGAGATCACCGTAAGGATACAACACTCGGGGATTGCCACCTTTTCTTGGTTGAAGCGGACTATGTAAGTGCGTAGAGGATCTGCCCGATGCTTACTGGCAGATTGATATACCACTGGAGAGCGGGTCCAACCAAGGTTGAACCGAATCCCTTAGACATGGTGGCTTCGCGAGACTCCCTTGGGAGTACTACTGCCAGCATCCTCTGTTTGTATTGGGCGATGTGGTTGTCTGGATATCCGGTTCCATCATACATTTTGATGTTTGGAAAAGAGAACTTCCTAGGCATCTCCACCAAGGCGATCTCGTCTGCGAACGGAGATTCCGCGTAGGAGTTGGGGTTACTCTTTCAGATCGGAGGAGCCACCCTTGGTAGTCTTTCCACTAGAGATTGCATTGCGTCAAACTTCTTGGAGAACATATCATCTAGGTGGGCTACCGCGGAAGGCCTTGTAAATGCTGCTCTAGCGGGTGCTTCCCGATCGGATTCGAGCTCAGAGTCGCTGTCTTCTATATTGTGAACCTGAGAGGTTCCATTCTTTTCGCGGGCTGCCCCATCTCCGTTGGTTGCTGGACGTGCAGCATCGGCTCCAGAATTAGATGTCGTTTGATCTTGCATGGGTCGGATCTTAGCTCTGAAGCGGCGCTTCTTGTTGCTTGCCGCGTTGAGAACTTGGTTCTCGTCTCGGAGGGCAAGGTTTTGCGACTCGAGTTGGCTGAGCTTCTCGGCGCTCTGCTCCAGGTATTTGGAGTGTTCATCAAGCTTCTCCTTCAGGCCTTACAATTCCGAAGAGAGCTTTGGCTCGTCCGTGGCTTTTTCCCGAGCCTTGTGCAGCTCGGAGACTTGAATTTGTAGGCCATCGAGTTGTCTTTGAAGCTCGGCCTCCTTTTGGGTTTCCTGTTGATTGTTTTGCTCATCCGCCATCACCATCACATAGTTTGGATTACCCCCTCCCTCTAGAGCCAAACTGCTAGGGGATTTTTGTGTAAGTCGTTTTATGGTACTACGGAATGGAGGACAAGAGTATAGATTCAAGTAGTTCGGATGGATTTGTATGATGTTTGTAAAAGATGATGAATAAAGAGACGTTTTATTAGATCAAAGAGCCGGAACTACAATAGAATGGTGTAAGAACCCTAGTCTAGCCGACTAACTCTAATCTCTAAGTCTCCGGGTGTAGATGAGTCGATCCCCTGCTTTTGGGTTTTGTTTTGCCTTATATAGTCGCCTTTTAATCGGTCTGAGTAAGAGGAATTCTTCCATATTCGGAAATATGAAAGGTTCTCCTAGTCAGAAGTTTTCCATTTCTCGAAGGGAGGGGTAGTTCCCGAGGGTAGTTCCTGGAGTAGTTCCGAAGGGTAGTCCCTGGAGTAGTTCCGAAGGGTAGTTCCTGAGTTCCTGAGTTCTTTTCAGTGAGGAACCGGGGTACATTGTAAGCGGGGACCCAGAGTTCTGGGTCCTGCCTGGAGCCTAGCGGAAAATGATACCAGAGTATTTTTCCCCAACACCTAGGTAACAAAATTCCCAGGCCAGTTATTCTAGACCACGAGTCACATGAGCATTCCACAGCTAGTGCTCCAATCGCCCGCAACGGACAAAGAGGCAGAGCCCGCAGAAGTATCCGTTGTAGACGAGGGTGAAATCTAGATGACCCCCATTATCGACTATCTCAGGCATGATACCCTACCTGCAGATTGAGATGAAAGCCGAAAGATAAAGAGGCAAGCAGCTAGGTATTTCCTCTCCGAAGGGAAATTATACAGAAGGTCCTTCTGTGGACCCTATCTATGATGTCTCACCCCTAGAGAAGCTGCTATAATCCTAGAAGAGCTCCACGAAGGAGAATTCGGTTCTCAAAATGGGTGTACGCTGAAGCACTAGCCAAGATAACGTATCTTCAAATCAGGAAGTTCCTATGGACAAATGTGATTACACGCTTCAGAACTCCTCATGAAATTGTCTCTGACAACGGGCCCAGTTAACAAGTCACTACTTCAGAAAGTTTCGCAATGACTGGAATATCAAGCTCTCCTATTCAGCACCATGACACCCTCAGTCAAATGGGCAAGCAGAATCCACCAACAAGACAGTGGTGAACATGCTCAAGAAGCGCCTGGAAGACGCCCATGGGCGATGGCAGAAGAGCTACACGGAGTACTCTGGGCCTATCGGACTACCCCGAAGACGGCCACCTAAGAGCCTCCTTTCTCACTTGTCTACGGTGCAGAATCTGTGATACCCACGGAGGTACATGTCAAGACCACGGTCTTTGAATTCCTCTCCCAAGAGGAGAACTACGAGCTAATGTCCTTGAGTCTGGAGCTACTCGATGAAAAAAGAGAGGCGGCCCGCCTTAGAAACGCGTCATATCAACTGAAAGTAGCCCGGAGCTACAACAAGAAGGTCAGATCCAGGACCTTCCAGAAAAGAGACTGGGTCCTAAGGCGAGTCTGCGACCATACCAGGGACAAATTAGCCGGAAAACTCGCCCCCGGATGGGAGGGTCCTTACAAGGTAATCGAGGTGCTGGGGGCAGGGGCCTATAAGCTGCAAGGCAGTAACGGCAAGGTCCAACCTAACTGCTGGAACGCCCTGCATCTCAATTCTATCACTTATAAAGTAAGGTCTTCAGATCAAGCTTTCTATACTACTACTAATATATATTTAAGTACACTGGTCTCTTACTCCTATATATGCGATAACGTCTCCGGACTAAACTTATAAAATGCATTATTAGTTACGGCTAAAGGGGTAATAGGAACTCCACTGTACTTAAAGGGGCATACTAGCTGGATCAGGCCCCAAGGTACCTCCGATCCTGGCGAACCCTATGTATTCGTGATATTATTCACACTGGTGTATGCATACAAGGAACGGGTCTGATCAACCCTATTACGCTGTCTACACCTCCGTTCCTGCGTAAAGGTCACAAGCCAAAAACTTACGTCGGGACCACACGTACTAGTGCTACCCAAACCCTGCAGTAAGACGCCACGAGGTACATACAATGCAGGGGGTATGACGTACAACTGCAAAGTACTGTAATCTGATGCTGACGGCTGATAAGCAGGGAGCAGATAGTGCAAAAACCCGAGAAGCACCTCAAAATATAAATGCTTATCCAGACGTGGAAAGTAGTGCGTCTGGCGTGACGTCGCCTTGAGGGGTAGGCCCACACTAGTGCTGTTAAATCTGAGAGTGACCTTTCTGCAGAAAGGTAGAGTGCAGCATTGAGGATCACGAGAGTGGCTTATACCTCCGGGTGGCAGAGTGCGGATCCTCAATTTCATGATCGGTAGTGGCGTACCCATAGGGAGCAGAATACGATCTCAATAAAACAACCTCCGAGTTCAATACGGCCTCCGGGTCTATAAAGAACCTCATGGTTCAATACGGCCTCTGGTCTATAAAGATTCTCCGGGTTCGATACGGCCTCCGGGTCCATAAAAGAACCTCAGGGTTTGATACAACCTCAGGGTTTATCAACGACCTCAGGATCTCTAAAGAACCTCCGGGTTTGAAAAGTAAACCTACGAGTTTACCAAGGACTTCCGAGTCTAACTAACGACCTTCAGGTCTAATAAGAACCTTAGGGCTCGAGAAAGAATCTCCAGGTTCATGGACCTCTAGGTCCGACTACCAACCTTCGGGTTTACCAAGGACCTTTAGGTTCAAGGTATCAACCTCCGGGTTCGAGGTATCAGCCTAGTTTAATCAGAGTCCCCAGACTAAAATATTGAACCACATCACTCAAGGACCTCAGGGTTCAATGAGTAAACCTTAGGGTTTAGCAAACGGCATTTGGGCTTAGGTAAGGGACCTCAGGGTTCAAGGCACTAAGAACCTTCGGGTTCTACGGCTCAAGAACCTCAGGGTTCAACCAAGCTAAAACTTCAGGGTTCGAAGCAAGGATCTTACACTCCAAAAGCTAAAAACTCAGATTTTTAACATTGGATTATAAGGTCTAACATCTCACACTTTGATGTTCTCAGGTCTTAATCAATCTACTAATAGGGCCAGGACATCTACTATGCATCCGCCTAAACATTCCTCTACCTCAACGACACTATGGAGTCTCCCTAAAACTAGTGGGGTCCGGATCCAGAATTCGAAATAACGACAGCCCCGACCGCGTGATGGTCCCAGGAGATACTTAGGTGCAAAGAAACAAGTGTGACAAAGCAAAGAATGTTCCAAGAATAAACAATAAGTATTATTGGCTACCAAGAGTCCTTATTCAGCGACAAAATCATCAAAAACCGGGAAGAAAAAAACACAACAACGAAGTAAGAAGACAAAGCAGTAAAACAACTCAAGGCTTAGGTCCTGGAAAAGGTGACACCGGAGGAAAAGCACCAAATACATCTCCTCCATCCACTGATAAGCGCCGATTATGCTCTTTAACTAATCCCCAACAGTCGGTATTTCTCTCCAACCCCTCGTTTATATGTTGGGGAAAAATATCCAGGCACTAGTTTCCTCCAGCTTCCAGAAAGGCCCTCAACTTCCAGACCCTTACTTGAGAAAGAACCAGGGTCCAACCCCTCTATCGGTCCAACCCCTTCTACCGGATCGACCCTTGAAGCAAAATATAAGTTTTCACCTAATGGGAAACTTCCATTTTTTATTATGGAAGAGTTCGCCCTACTTCAAACCGACATCTACATCTATAAAAGGGGAGCCCAAACCCTAGAACATGGGATCGATTTTCAAAGGCTAAGAGATTAGAGTTTAGGCGACTAGAGCTAGGGTTTATACACCAACGTTGTAGTCCCGAATCAAACACTCAATAAAACATCTCTTCTAACCTCGATTTCTTACTTTTGACTCATATCTTCCGTAGTACTAAAAGGACCCTCTGATACACTCAAATTACCCTAAAGACTTACTTACTCTCTCAAATAAGATATTCAGTTGTAGTACTTAGGGATCAAATCACGAGGAGCTAGGAAACCAATTAAATATAATCAATTAATCAATCATAGGTGAAGTTTGGTTTTTATAATGGAAATGTAAAATAACAATCCTAATTGAGCAAGGCAGTTGCTCTACTAACAATATGATAAGGTGTTTATAAGAATAAGAAGAGTGCTAGACATAGGGCTTTTATTCAGGTATTGTGGATTATAATGTCTATAGATGCCTAACAAGTTGTTTGCATGATATTATAGAACTCAACCGCTTAACAATCAGTGATGTCTCACTAGTTAACTAACTAGATCTCTGATCTCAACTGTCGTCTTGTTGACCAGAGAAAGTGTCAATCGATAATCCTATAGGGATATCGAGCGATACACCTTTCGCAACGCCGATCGATTGTCCAATCGGGATATCGATCGACGGCTTCCAGCTATGCCTAGGCGCGAGCCGATAATGAACACTAAGTCTCAAGGAGGGCTATCGCTCTTCTCAACGGGAGACAAGTTAGTTCAAACAGATAATTCAAGATCTAAAACGTCCTAGTGATCTATGTTCTAGTTAGCTATTCTAGAACAAGCATAGAGTACAATCCATTTGATGAATATCACAACTTAGCAAATATAGTTTGGGGCTAATCCCTCTAATCTATTTAAACCCTAGATCTAACAAGTAGACTACTCAGACATGACTAAGCAATTCATAACACAAGATATGTAATGAAATTGCATTAGAAAGAGAATAGAAAACAAATGGAGTTCAATCACAAATCTCTCAATGATCTCTCTCCAATCTCTCTTAGAACTTAGAACAAAACTGAAAACTGTAAAACTCTAGCTATCTCTTTCACACTCTTTGCCGTCAAAACACTTAGGCAGGGTATTTAAGCCTTTCTATTAGGTTAAAAACTTGCCAGGGGAAATCTCGTAATTTGGTGAACCCTTGGTCAAGTAATCGGCTGAACCATTTCATCCTCGCTATCGATCGACAACACTTGAGGTGTATCGATCGATTATAATCTCAAGTACGCGGGTTTTCACAACTACATCGATCGACAACTCTAGGTGAGTATCGATCTATTCGTCTTTGAATGTTGACCTCCGACTTGGTCTTGATTGGTCAACTCGGGTGTAAAATCTCTTGTGCTCCAAAATGCTCCAAAACCATCACTTTATCATGAAACACTCCTCAACCTGAAAACATACCTAATAGGCTAGAAAACAAATTATATATGTATATATATTAAAAATATCATTATACCATGGTAGAAAATGTGTGAAATCCATGGTATATCAACTCCCCCAGACTTACTCTTTTGCTTGTCCTCAAGCAAAACTCAGTAGTCTCTAGAAAAGGTTTGAAAATAGTGGGGACTCAAGGATTCAAAACATTGAAATTATCACTCTATGGGTTCGCAATTCATGTCTAAACATCCTAACCACAGAAGTTCATTATGCAATATCCTAGCTTAGCAACCAAGTTCATCTAGTTCACAACTTAGCAAATCTTATCTGACATTCCCCTCTACTAACCTCATTTCTAAACATAAAATAAAAGTACAGGCTTTACCTTGGAGTATCGATCAAAGGACACATTGATTCAACTCAAACAAGTTTCTGAACACACAGGTAGTCTTCTCTGATCCCTTTCTCTCCTCATCTCTCTTCTTTGAATCTCTTATTAGTTTCAATTTCAACAGGTTTCGATGCCAACACAGGTCATCTAGTCTATCTCATTGAAATTGCATTTGTAACTCATACATTTTTTTTGGCAAAGTGTAGGCGAATAGTGGGGTCATAGATAATGTACCTACCCCTCGCTTCCACAATGTGTGATCGTCCCTGAGATTTAGAATAATGGGGCCACAGGAGACACTCCTACCCCTCTGCCTCTCAAGAAGTCATATCAATCTTTTATAATTTAAACTTAGATCTTTTAGATGCCGAAGAGAGAGAAGGAAGGGAACCAGAAACACACACACTTTTTACCTTCCAGACTTGCAGGACAATTCCGATCCCATGTATACCAAGCCCCAAGACAAGCAAATAAAGTCAGTATTAGTGTTGGAGGTCAGCTTTGGTTCCTTGAAACAATCTAGGCAAATGTGTATAAATGACAGGTTGATCCACTTTAGCATCTTTAGTACTATCTGTAATCAGTAAATCTAGAATGGTGCTAGAGAGTGGTTAGATAATCAAGTATAAATCAAGATTAATGTCCCTATTTTGGTACTTATGTGAAAAACAATTTGAAAACACTTTTAAATAAAAATCAAAATAAAAAAAACATATCAGTAAACCTCCTCCCAGACTTAAATTACACTGTTCCAGTGTAACACAGCCAGATTTAAGTTAAGACATAAATCATAAGTACTCAATTTAACAAGTAAGAACGACTAAACCTGACCGCGATGGCGTCGATCGATACGTATAGACATACGTCGATCGTTAGTGATGGTAAGTGTCATGTCGAGCGATGCGACTTTGTTGTGTCGGTCAATGGGATCATCATTCTACTTGGATCTAAAAAATCTGCAAAAACCAATGCGAAAATAAATAGTAAAAATGTAGAAAACTTTTAAATAAAACCTAATAGTGGGTTGCCTCCCACTCAACGCTTTGTTATAGTCATTTAGCTTGACTTTGGTGGTGTGAGCTAGTTGGTGCAGAAACTGCTACTTGTTGGACAACAAGTATCAACTTCATGTCTTCTCACGTTGAACCATGTGGCAATGAAGCTTCTTGTGGCATCATCTCTTCTGAGCTGTTTCTCATCCATCTTGATGGTGACATCTGCGATGTTCTGCAGTCTTTTTTAAAGTGATTCAATGCTGCCTTCATTCCTGTAGATGGTGTTGTAGGCATATTCTGATAGCTCTTTCAGTTCCTGCTGCAAAGCGTTGATCTTGTCATGAATCAGCTGATCTCGGTGTGTCAAAGACTCGGTGTCGATCAATGCTACAATGTGTGCGTCGGTCGTTCCTTTGTGAGCTCTGTCGGTCGATCCAGTGTTAGCTGCATCGATCGATGCTGAATGCTGACGTTGATACCCAAGAATTCTTTGAATAGCGAGTACTTCGTTCGTCAGAAGACCAGTGGCCAAGCATAGGTTGGTCACTTTGTCGTTGAGAGGATCGTCAATGTCATCACATCGCTTGTTGAACCTCTCCTCCATAGTATTCGTAGCTGCGTATAGCTCTTGTTTGATTTGATCAACTTCTGTTGCAGTGTATGTAGTATGCGCTGGTGGTTGCTCGATATCGATTGATCGGGATGTAGGTGTGTCGATCGATGTTACGTTGTGATTCTCAGGTTGACCTTTCTCGCAAATTGTTGCCAACTCCTTCTGTAGAAGATCAATCATTTTGCTTAACCATTCGACGTTGTTGCTGAGAGGGCTGTAGACGTCTCCAATCCGTGTGTTGATGTAGGCTATCTCCCATTCATCTCTTTTAGGTGATGAACATTCTTGTTGGATGTTGGATGTCGTTTAGCCGATATCGATCAATCGTGTTGGTACTGTGTCGATCGATGCTGGTGGCGTAGCTTCCTTCTCAAGCATGTTCTTAATGCTCTGAATATCCATCCTTAGCACTGCCATATCACTGTGAAGAGCATCATAGCTGTGATTCAATGGCTGGTAGGTATTGTACACCAATGTGCGGATATCTTCTTCCAGATTTGCTTGAGCTCCCCAAATATCAGTCACCATATCATCTATCTCCTCCTTGCTATAGGGTATTGGTGCTGGTCTGTATTCATGGTAAGGGCATGCATGTTCTGGAAGGCGTAAGTAACTCCTCTGAAATAGAGATGCTCTCTCCAGAATTTTCCTCATGTGCTCTTTGGTGATAGGGATGATATCACCATCAACACCCCTAGCATGTCCAAAGTCATCTCTATAGACACCAAATTCGTCCCTCTCTTCCCATTTGAAATTTCGGGATCCACTGGTATCATAGGCACGTCGTCCAAATTTAATATGTATGTCGGTCGATCCGGCTGTTGCATCGTCGATCGCTTTCGTCAACTCGATGTCGATCGATGATGATGGAACGATATCGATCGATGGCGTCCGTGTGGACGAAAACGTGGAGGAAATGTATTCTCTGTCATGGTAACGTGATGGTTGTCTGGGACGTGAGCTAGGTTAGCTGGATGGCCACGTTTCTGTGTGAACAGGTTATCTGGTCCATTGGCAACTTGAAGAATGTCTGCTATGTCCTCTCTGGATATGTGTAGAATCCTTCCATCCATAGCTCTTGCAAACCCATCTCTATCCCTGTAAATACCAAATTCATCAGGTGTTAGTGAAGCATTCTTGATATCTCTAGAAGTTTGATAACGATATTGAGGTAGGGTTGGAGAATCGATCGATGGTGCAGTAGTGATGTCGATCGATGATGATCGTTTGACTGCATGGTTAGATCGATTGCTTTTGTTGTTGCAGGTCTCCATGTTGATGTTTTGAGTTGCTGGAGGCTGCAGGGTATTTGTTGTTGATGTTTGAAATTTTGTGGTGGGTGTTGACAACATTATATACCCATCTGTTGTCCTAATCGGTGAAATTCCGATTTTGTTCCTTAAGTCAGCTGACTTAATATCGATCGATGTGATACTTGGGATGTCGATCGATGGACGTGGTCGTTTTGCTGGATGAGGTAGATAAACGATCGATGGTGGGCAGTTGATGTCGATCGATCTTGAGCATATTGTTCTTGGGGAACGACTTGCAAACCTATCATTCTCTAGGTAGTATTCTCAAGCTCTTTCCTCCCAAAAATCTTCATCATATTCCTCTGTTTGATCTCAACTGTGGGAAGATATAGCTGTATCTATTGCAAAACTTTCATGAAATCTGCTATCTGCCCAACTCCTTACTGAGTAATCATCTTGTTTGATGTTGGGTTGAAAAAGCGAAATTCGGATAGCAATGATCTGGTAAAGCAGGTTCATCATCTGGTGTGTCTCTGTCGATCGATTTGCCAAGTTTGGTGGCGATCACTTCTGACTCGCTGATGTCGATCGATGATGTGGTGAGGTCGTCGATCGATCCCGAGTACTCTGTTTCGTACTCTACTTCACAATGACAAACTGCAATGATACCAAAGTCATCTTCTTGCTCCACGATTTTGGCTTTTTATTTGCCAAGTCTGACAGGGTCGTAGTGGATATCTGGATCTATCATAGTTAGACACATCCTGTTGGTACTCCAGTCACATACAGCTCGTACTGTAGCCAAAAATGCTCTTCCAAGTAGAAGGGAAGAGTTCCAGGACATGAAAATCCACAGGGACAATGGAATTACCAATCTGCACTTCCAGGTCTCTGATCAAGCCTCCAGAATTCTTCTGAGTGTAATCCACAAATGTGAAGATCTCTGGTGAAGGCTCTACTTTCAGACCTAGCTGGTCTGCCATAACCTTTGGTAAGATGCTGACTGAAGAACCAGTGTCACATAATGCATGGGGAAACTCAATACCTTTTACCACACAGGGTATTGCAAATTTACCAGGATCACTCTTCTTCTTCAATGTGATCCTCTGCCTCATGTTCTCTCTGACTGTGTCAAACATTCTCCTAATGTCATTCTGAGTCTCCCTTGTTTCTCTGAAGAACATCCACAATCTGCTTGTGAAGTAAACCTCCTCAAAAGGTTTTTCCAGTGGGATTCTGAGAACTCTCTTAGTGAAACCATCCATCTCCTTCTTATTAGCTTCCCTCTTAAGGTTCTTAGGAATTTTCTTCTTCCTCTTCCTTAACCTTCTTCCTTCAGTTGCTTCTGATTCTGGTGTAGTGTCTGAAGGGTTACTAGTAGTCTCTGCAGGGTCAGCTGATGGTTTAGGTGGTGGTCGGAGTGCATTGATTCGGTTGATGTCAATTGATGATAACTGCACTCGGTATGTGAGAGGTGCGTGTCGGCCGATAGGTGGAGAAAAGGGTCGATCGATGCATGTCTTATCACTATGTCGATCGATGGGTGGCTTGTCTCGTCGATCAATGTTTTCGTAGGTAAGGGTGGATGGGTGTGGATGCGATGCCGTGAATTCAGCATGTGTCAAAATCCTTACTGCGTTGCAATCCGCAGTCGTATCTGAAAATGACATCGATCGTGTCGATCGTTTTGAACAATCTGGTGTCGATCGACACCATTGCGATCCACTAAAACTCAATGAACTTTCCACTTCGAAGTCTCCCTCTTGGAGCTTTTCATGCTTCACTACTTGCCAGAAATCGTCAACTATGATGGCATTGACGTGGTGCTTCATGCTTCATTCTCCTACTTCCTTAGAAGCTCCAGTTCTCTTGATAAAGTGTCCAGTCTGAACAATTTGCAACTCAAGCTTCCTAACCTGAGTACAAATGGTACCTATCCTTGTGTTAATATTGTTGTAGACAGAGTCAATCTTTCCATTGAAGTTCACTGTAAGCTTCTGCTGTCCTTCAAGAACTCTGTCAATCATGGCTTCAATCTTACTCTACTGGGTGGGTGGTGGTGGGTACTGGTAAGATGAATACCCATAATTTCTGTTGTTGTTGCTGTTGAAAGGTTTCTGATACTGTGAACTCTGGTTGTAGTTACTCTTCTGACCACTGCCAAAAAAGTTCATGTTGCCACTCTGGTTTCCAGACCTCTGAAATCCAGTACCTCCAATGTAGTTCACATCTTCTTCTTTATTAGCATCTCTAGCTTCTCCTTCTTCAGCTGAGTAGACTTGCTTCCTCAGAATCTCATGAACAGCTTCTAACTTAGCTCTGACTTCACTCATCTGTTCCTCCCCAATGGCTGCAACAGACTTCTTCTTATTAGAGTCAGTGTTCTTGGTGATGCTGCTGTTGGCTAGATTCTCTATAAGTCTCACAGCAGCTATTGGATTCCTGGTGTTCAAGTTCCCCTCACTAGCTGTATCAAGAGCCATCTGATACCTCAAGGCGATACCTCTGTAGAAAGTGCTTAGCAGCTGCACTTCATTGAATCCATGGTGTGGACAGTCTCGCTGGAAGAACTTAAATCAGATCCACGTGTCCTTAAAAGTCTCACCAGACTTCTGCGCGAAAGTGGCGATTTTTCTCCTTAAGTCTTCAGCGCTGATGGGGAAAAATAACCAGACATAATTTTTCTCCAGCTTCCGGATAGGCCCTCGACTTCCGGATCCTTGCTCAAGGAGAAACCAGGGACCGACCCCTGCCTTAGGTCTGACCCCCTTGATCGGACCGACCCTTGAAGCAAAATAGAAGTTTTCCACCTAAGGGGTAACTTCCATTTTTTCGATAATGGAAGAGTTCTATTACTTGAAGCCGACATCTACAACTATAAAATGGGAGCCCAAACCCTAGAATAAGGGATCGACTATTCTAGACTAGAAGATTAGAGTTTAGGCGACAAAGACTAGGGTTTATACACCCAAACATTGTAGTCCCGAATCAAACACTCAATAACATCTTCTAGTTTATGATTTCTCTTGCTTTCACATAATCTCTTCTAGTTTTCCGTAGTACTAAAACGATCCTACATAAAAATACCCTAACAGGTTGGCGCTAGAAGTAGGGGAGTATTCCAACTACGTGATGATTGTTGGGCCCGAATATGGCCCGATAGCTGAATAATGAATTAACAAAAGACGATAATGGGCCACGACAGGCCCATCACGAATTCAATCTTTGAAAGGAGCTAAGCTGGAGCCGGAGGCTGAGAGCTAAGGACTTTTACCAAAGAGGTCACGGTGAAGAGGAAGCTCACGTCATAACAGAAAGAGCGCAGGACCCAGTCAAAGGAAGCTGTTGCGGATTCCCTAATAAACGGAGAAGATCTCGGGAACCAGTTGGGGACGATCAAGCGGGACCTGAGGCTATTTAAAGAGAAGGTCGAGAACTAAGGAAGGGGACCATTCAACCCTTATTCGAGACAATACTTTGATTATCTTTGTAACATTCTCATTATCTTTGTAATCATCAAAGAACATTCCTTGTAATCATCCTTTACCAAAATCATCAATAAAATCATCATTCATTCTACAAGTTCTTACGGGATTCAGCCCACGATTATCTTTCCCTAATCCTTTTCTAAACTATAACCTGACCTAAAAGTCAGGAGGTGAGTTTAATCCCTCACAATTGGTGCCGTCTGTGGGGAAGAAACAATCGAATCCCTTACCCTAACTTGAGGATGAATCCTACCGATCAGACAACAAATCCGTCTGACCTTAACCTCCCGATTCAGAGCGATGGCTCACCGAACGATGGAGGCTCTAGTCTCGTGACCACGGAGCCTCGACGTGGCGACCACCGATCCGGGCAACAGCCTCCGGCTAGCGCTCGAACGAGCCAGACTGCAACCGGAGCTACTAACCCGAGATCATCAAGTGGAACCGCCCCCCAGGCTTCCAGTCACCGAAAATCATCAGCAGCAAGCCACTCCGAATCAAACGGAGGCTCAGCTCTCTGAGATTCGTCAGATGTTGATGCAATTAGTAGACAAAGCTCAGGAAAGTGAGCATACGATGCATCAGCTAGCTGTTCGTCAGCAACGATTCGAAGAGATAACTAGATCTCTAAACACAACAACCCAACCACCGCAACGTCAAGCTCCGGGGGTCACCTTCCGAGATCGATTGACCGATCCGTCATTCCCCCGAGGACGTTTAGACTTTTCTCCCGATAGCACTGCTCCAGAAGGACGGGGATCAGCTTTCCAGACACCTCATACTGGGACAGCTCCCGTGTTTAACCCACCTATCACCAGTGTTATGGGAAGTAACGTAGCGACAACCAGTTCCACACCCAGTCAGGTCGCTGACTGGAGCACTTGCTTACCTCTTCCGCCGCCTGATTTTAGGTCCGGAGCAGGAGTATCCTTCCCATCCGGGGGCAGAACATCAGCTTTGGTTTATCAAACCAGAAGCTCAACCCCGAATGGGGACGTGTATCAAAGGGTAGACTCCGATAACCCAAGAGCTGGTGAGCAACTTAGCCCACCAACTACATGGGAGGATGAGCAAACACGATTCTGTCAGGAACCTGCCTGTCGGGTACCTAATAACGACCCAAATGTCCTTCCCTTAGAGGGACCTGAAGCTATCCGTAGATATATGGAACGAACTCACGCAGCTCTCCAAATATTGGGAGCTCAAGTCCATAAAGCTACGAGCTCAGCTCTCGAAATCGATAGCTTGATCGAAGAAACCCGTGGAACTCCATTCACTGACAGAATTGCCAGCTCTTACATAAGACATACCCGAAAAATCAGAATTCCCAAGTATGATGGGACCTCTGACCCAAAAGCCTATTTGAGAGCTTTCCGGTTGGCTATCGTGAAAGCCCATTTTACACAGGAAGAATGTGAAGCAGGTTACTGCAGGACATTCGCCGAAAACTTGGTCGGAACAGCCCTTGAGTGGTTCTCTGGTCTCGAACCAGCCTCAATAGATAGTTTCGATCAGTTAACTAGTGCCTTCATGAAGCAGTACTCGACCCATATCCTGAAGCAAGCTTCTGAGGCCGACCTTTGGAAGGTCAAACAAGGAATGGGGGACTCACTACGAGTCTACATCGAGAAATTGAGGGCAGTAAGAACTAAGCTCTCGAATCCCAACGACCTAGTCGCCATCGAGGCTCTTAGGAGAGGTCTGTTCTATAAATCAAAGTTCTGGTCGGAGCTAACACTCAATAGTCCTCCAACTATCGATGATGCTCTTCATAAAGCCACCAGATACATTACTTTGGAGGAGGAGACAGCTGCACTGGATAAACTCCACAAGAAACCTCAGAATCACTCGAAAGGTGAATCCTCTGAGGCAAAGGGACCTCATAAAAGGGGGAACCTCCGAAACAGTCAAACTCAGGGAGAACATTCCTGTGCAATTGACGAAGACAAGGAAGAGAAACCTGTCGCCGCAGCAAACAAAACTCCCTAGTCAAAAGGCTTTGATAAAAACAAACATTGCTCTTATCATGATCGAGAAGGGCACTCAACTGAAGAATGTTGGGACCTCCAACGACATCTGGCAGCTAAATTCGCAGCCGGAGAAATAAAGGGAGTGGCCCTTAAAAAGCCACCACCTTTTCAGAAAAGAGGTCCCACAGACACCTCTCCAAAGCGCGAAAGGTCACCTGAGAAAGAGACCAATTCGCCACCTCCAGCTCCCAAGAAAAGAGTCGATATGATTCTTGGAAAATTCCCCCAAGGAAAAAGTTTACAAGTCGAAGCTCTCTTGAGCAAACCGTCCCCTCAATCGAGCCCCAACTCGAGGGTGGACTGTATCCTTGGAGGATCAGATATATGTCAAGACTCCGTCAACTCCATTAAGAATCACGTACGGAAGGCTGTGTCTAACACTGGACCTAAGCCTCCTAACCCCGAGTCCAATATCAAGATTTCTTTCTGGGAAAGCGAGACCTCAAACCTTGACAGACCTCATGATGACGCGCTGATCGTCACCCTGAACATCGCAGGATACGAGGTCCCTAAACTCATGATAGACACAGGAAGCTCTGTTGACCTTATTTTCTACAACACCCTAAAAGGGATGGAAATAGACGAGTACGAAATTATCGGCCAAAAAGCTAATCTCGTAGGCTTCTCCGGAGAGACAGCTACTTCATTGCGGACTATCAAGCTCCCAATCATAGCTGGCGGAGTAATGAAAATGACCAACTTAGTAGTCATCGACAGACCTTCCCCGTTCCATGCGATATTGGGAAGACCTTGGATTCACAAAATGAAGGCAGTAGCCTCGACTTATCATCAATGTGTGAAATTCCCAACACCTGAAGGAATAACTACCGTACACGGTAGCCAGAAAATATCCAGGATCTGCTACTTGGGAGGATTCGAAATCCTCAAAAAGTCCCCCCAATAGCAATTACAGATCCAGGAGGGTCGCGAAATGCAACAAAATACTCGAGGACCCCCTAAGAACCTCACCCAAAAAGTTTGCATTGACGACTCAAATCCTGAAAGACAGGTGAGCATCGGATCTGAGCTACCTCTTGAGACAAAAAAGGAGCTCATCGACTTCCTGAAAAGCAATGTCAAAACCTTTGCATGGTCCACCAATGACATGAAAGGCATAGATCCGAACATCACCACCCATAAACTAAAAGTAGACCCCACTTTCAAACCGATCAAACAAAAGCGTTGCAAGCTAGGCCTCGAAAAAGCCCAAGCTGTTAACGACGAAGTTGACCGAAAGCTGGGTCCATTCGAGAGGTACACTACCCTGACTGGTTAGCTAACCCGGTAGTTGTAAAGAAGAAAAACGTGAAATGGAGAATCTGTGTAGACTTCACCGACCTAAACAAGGCTTGTCCTAAAGACAGCTTCCCGTTACCTCACATCGACCGCCTGGTTGAAGCAACAGCTGGCCATCGACTCCTATCCTTCATGGACGCCTTCTCAGGATACAACCAAATCATGATGAATCCTGAGGACCAGGAGAAAACTGCATTCATAACCGAACGAGGAACCTATTGTTACAAGGTTATGCCATTCGGATTAAAGAACGCAGGAGCTACCTATCTGAGGCTAGTAAACAAGATGTTTGCTGGGCAACTCGAAAAAACCATGGAGGTCTATATCGACGATATGCTAGTCAAATCCTCAGCTGGAGAAGACCATATCTCCCACTTAAGAGAATGCTTCGATATCCTCAACAAATACGATATGAAGCTCAATCCCACTAAATGTACATTCGGGGTACCCTCAGGCGAGTTCCTAGGCTATCTCGTAACCGAAAGAGGCATTGAAGCCAACCCGCAGCAGATAGCAACCTTCCTAGAAATTCCGTCACCTAAGACGACCAGAGAGGTACAGAGATTGACTGGACGAATCGCAGCATTAAATCGATTCATATCCAAGTCCACCGATAAGTGCCTCCCATTCTACAAACTTCTAAGAAATAATAAGAAGTTCTTATGGGACGAGAAATGTGAGGAAGCCTTCAAACAATTAAAAGCTTACCTATCTGAACCTCCGATCCTATCCAAACCTGTAGTAGGAGAGCCACTGTACCTGTACATTGCCGTATCAACTGCTGCAGTTAGCGGTGTCCTAGTACGAGAAGAACAAAGCGAACAAAGACCTGTCTATTACACCAGCAAGAGTTTGATAGACGCCGAAACAAGGTACCCTGCAATGGAAAAATTAGCGCTAGCAGTCGTAACAGCTGCCAGAAAATTACGACCTTACTTCCAATCGCACTCAATCGTCGTAATGACCTCACAACCATTACGAATGATATTGCACAGCCCTAGCCAGTCAGGGCGATTGGCTAAATGGGCCATAGAGCTCAGTGAATACGACATTGAGTATAGACCTCGAGCAGCAGCGAAGGCTCAGGTCCTTGCCGACTTTGTCATTGAGCTAGCATCCGAGCAATTAGACTCCGAAATGGAATCTCCAAAGTGGAGCCTGTATGTCGACGGAGCCTCATCAAAACAGGGCTCCGGTGTCGGTCTAAGGCTGACTTCTTCAGCAGGAGAAACCATTGAGCAATCATATAGGCTCGGATTCAGCGCCTCAAACAACGAAGCTGAATATGAAGCACTAATCGCAGGGTTGAAACTCGCCCTAAGCCTCGGAATTCGAGAGCTAAACGCTTATAGTGATTCACAGCTAGTAGCTAGCCAGTTTCACGGAGAATATGAAACGAGGGACGAAAGAATGGGGGCATATCTCGAAGTCGTCCAGAACCTCACTAGGCAGTTCGACAATTCGAGCTAACAAGGATCCCACGAGGAGAGAACTCCTCAGCAGATGCGTTGGCTGCTTTAGCCTCCACATCGGACCCCCTCGTAAAACGGATCATACCCGTAGAAGGAATCGAAAAACCAAGCATCGACATAGCTACTAAAGCTGAGATAGACAGCAAGCTAAAAGAGCAACCGAAGGTACCTGCCCTGAAACGGTAGCTACCCAAGTTCTCACAACATTCTGGTTCCCAAAAGCCAAAATACGTAGCTCTAAAAAGCATACCTCCGGGAACACAATCCAAAACACGGAAGGTATTCCCCGAAATTCAGACTCCTTGGAGCCTAATCTCACGAATACCTCCGGGGGCACCAACTCAGACCCACTCGTCTGCAGTATTAAAACCAGAAGCCGTTCAGCTCTCAAAAATTCATCTGGGGGCACCATCCAGACCCCGGAGAATAATGAAGAAATTGGAGGTATTCCTCGAAATCTAGACTCCCTGGAGCCTAATCCTACGAACACCTCCGGGGGCACCACGACACCAGGTCCCGAACAGGAACCTCCCTCGTCTCTTCACAACAAAGTTGTAGGGAGAGAGGATTGGAGAATACCAATTGCACAATACATCCTGGAAGGAAAGATTCCACCCAATAAATGGGAGGCTCGGAAGCTCAAAGCATTAAGCGCGAGATACTGCATAATCGAGTCTGTCCTCCACAAACGAAGCGTTTCTGGACCTTACCTAAAATTTGTCCATGGCCTCGTTGCTATGAGACTCATGAAGGAAATGCACGACGGCTCCTGCGGGAACCACTCTGGAGGAAGAGCTCTGGCCATCAGAATCAAAAGGCAGGGCTATTTCTGGCCTACCATTATTGCAGACTGTGAGGTCTACTCCTATTCATGCGACAAGTGCCAGAGGCATGCACCGATTATACACCAACCTGCGGAGAAGCTATCTAACATATCCGCCCCTTACCCATTTATGAGGTGGTCCATGGACATCGTAGGACCACTAGTAGCGTCAGGAAGTGGAAAGAAGAAGCTACGCTTCCTCTTAGTCCTAACAGACTACTTCACGAAATGGATAGAGGCTGAAGCTTTCCAAAAGGTAACCAGAGTCGAGGTCGAACGATTCGTGTGGAAAGAAATCATGTGTAGACACGGCGTCCCATATGAAATCGTAACCGACAATGGAGGACAGTTCATATCCCACGACTTCAAAATATTTTGTGACAAATGGAATATTCGCCTGACCTTCTCAACACCTCGACGACCTCAAGGAAACGGCCAGGCGGAGGCTGCTAATAAATCAGTATTAGCAAACCTCAAGAAACGCCTCGGAACCCAGAAGGAACTCTGGTCAGAAAAGCTACCTGAAGTACTTTGGGCATGTCGAACCACCCCACGAAAGGCTACAGAAGAAACCCCTTTTCCTTAGCCTACGGGATGGAAGCTGTCGTCCCAGCTGAAACCATTGCTGGTAGCCTCCGCCGGGAACTCTGTACATCCGATCCCGCAGCTAATGATCAGCTCCTAACGGACAGCCTCGATCTAATCGAGGAAAGACGGGATCGAGCTCTGATTCGCATTCAAAACTATCAGCAAGCAATGGCACGACAGTACAACTCCAAAGTCAGGCCCCGACAGTTCGCTGTAGGTGACCTAGTACTTAGGAAAGTTTCGAAGGAACCAAGGAACCAGATGCTGGAAAGTTAGGAACCAACTGGGAAGGTCCCTATCAGATCATCCATGTGGTACGACCTGGCGTTTACAAGCTCTGAAAGGTGCGAACCGGGGTACCTGAAATCAGATCGTGGAACGCCACGAATCTTAAGAGATATTATCATTAGGTACCTAAAATTCCTGAACTACGTTAGGCTTGATCCCTTGACTGGGTACGTAGGCAACTCCGTCATGAGTGCAGCCCCAACCTCATTTCAACACTTTGTTCACCACAGCCAAAGGGGGCATGTGTCTGATTAAAATCACATAACTCAAGCAGCAAGTGTATGATCATTATAATACAGCAATTGTATGATTATTATGATACCATGTATCCAATTATCAATAAAGAAATTATCGTCGATGTCTCAATTCTTTAACAACACAGGTCCCTACAAACACAGACCTAGGGTCCTAAAACCCTTCGGATCAGCTCAGGTCTCCATAAACCTGAACCTAAGGTCTTAAAATCCTTCAAACGAAGTCAAGCTTTATAAGCCTAAACCTAAGGTCTTAAAATCCTTAGAAACTACCAAGGTCTTAAAATCCTTCGAACAAAGTCAGGTCTCCATTGACCTCAACCTAAGGTCTTAAAATCCTTAGAAACTACCAAGGTCTTAAAATCCTTCGAACAAAGTCAGGTCTCCATTGACCTCAACCTAAGGTCTCAAAAAACTTAGAAACCATCAAGGTCTTAAAATCCTTCGAACAAGGTCAGGTCACCTCGGACCTAAACCTAGAATCTCGAAATCCTCAACAAAATACAAAGGTCTTAAAACCCTTATCAAATTTCGAAAGGTCTTAAAATCCCGTAAACAAATTCAGGTTCCCAAGAATCCCCACCTAAGGTACCCGAGTTAAACTCAGGCTCCTAAAAACATTTAGCTAATCTCGATACTTCAGGAACCCCTCTTAAGGGGCCGAAAACGATCCAAGTCTCCAAGACTTATCATGAAATCAGAGATCTAATTCGGAGGATTCACTAAACCTCTTAATTAGTAACCGAAGCACATACCCTATCAAAACTCTTAATCAAATTTGAGTTCATCAAAAAATGACTAAGTCAAATCGAAAGACTTGAAACGAAACTGAAAACCAAGTTTTGATAGATAAAAGGTTTAAAGGCCTCCTCAGGCCAACAAAGGTTCCAAAAGACCTTAACGTAAACAAAGGTTTAAAAGCCTCCTCAGCCATAAGTCTTAAAAACAAAGAGATAGAAACCCATTGGGCAGAAGTTTTGAAATATAAAGAGCATCAGCTCTTAACCTTCCTTGGCTCCGGGATCAGCTTCAGCATCTTTATCCTCCTCGATAGGATCACCTTCCTTGGCAAGGACCTCCACTCCAGCTTCCTGGTCGACACCTTCCGGTGCCGCTTCGACTGGGGCTGGATCAGAACCCAAGTTAGAACCATATTCTCCGGAAAATGCCGGATTAAACATATTAACCTCAAAAGTACCTGAGCTCTCAGAGAGTTGAGAAAGAGGGAGCTTGCTGATCGAGAAGTCCGAGACCTGAGCCTTCTCGTACGCCGAAACAGCCTCTGGCATCATAGCCACCAAGCGAGCATACTCGTCTTCAGCACTCTTAATCTCGCCATCCAGCATGTCTTTCAGGAGCTCAGTGTTGGCTTGAATCTCTTGAGCATAAACCAGGAGATCGACTTCATCCTTCTTCTTGGAGAACTTCTCCTTGACAGCAACCAGAACTTTGTTGTAAGCATCAGCTACCTCCCTCTTTCCTCTCCGGACGGCTAGCCTGACCTCAGCTTCTTTGTTCTTCTGGCTGCTCTGGGATGAAACAATTAGCTCTTTGACTTGGTACTCGGCTATCTTCCGAGCAGCATCCAACTCCCCAATCTTCCTATTCTTCACCTGGAGGTCAATCAACTGGCTCTCGATCGTCCCTTGCTGAGCATCAGATTTGGAGCCAAGTCTCTTAACCTCAGCTTGGAGTTTCGAGATCAGAGCCCGAGTCTGATTGAGCTCAGTCTTGGTAGCCTTGACTAGATCAGTGACCTGAGCTAATTCCTCAGCACTGGGGGCATTGTGCACAGCGTACTCGAACTTGAATTGAGCCCTGTTGATAGCCCCAGCCAGCTACAAAAACAAAAACAATGATTTAGTGAACATCATCCAAAAAGAATTAAGCTGAAAAGATGAAATAAAATTCATACCTGACCGATGTGATGGGCAATGTTAACGTACTCCTCTTTGTTGGAGAGGTTGGCGATCGAGGGAAGAGCACATCCAGTTCTCTTCATATGCCTCATTAACGTAGCCAAACCCCCTGAGTCGTCTAAGACTGACCCAGGCTTCGTATGAGCAAAGTTCCAGCCAACGGTTCCCCCCCTAGAAGAGGAGGAGGAAGACCTCGAGGGTCTGTCAACTTGTTCTGTCCGGGACCTCTTGCTCCTCGGAGGCTCAAATTCTGAGGGATCCCTCGCCATTTGAGGATCAGCTTCCGTCATTGGAACCTCGGAGGGAAGACCAACTTTCTGAACTCTAGGCTCCGAAGAACCAACACCTTTAGCAGGAGCAGAGCCTCCCTCGTCAAGGACTTCCTTCACGGAGTCAAGGAAGGATCCTCCTTGGTTCTTGTCGCTTCCTCTAGAGGAGCTGGCAGCCTTGGTCGATCTACCCCTGGAACGGAAGGAGGGCTGAATAGGCATCTTCTGTGACTGAGTCTTCTCAGAAGTACTGGCTCCAGACGAGACTTCGAATACCGAATCACCTTCAGAGACTGAATCGTGAAAAGAATTCATTAATCTCACAAAAACAGATTCGAATAATAGAAATTATTAAGGGAAGGTTACCTTCTAAACCAGCAACCATCACTGAATCAGGGAAGGACGCCTTGTATCGTTCAGGAAATCTAGCTGACCCAACTCTCGAAGTGGTATAAGCTCCCCAAGTGTTAGGGCTATGCTGCAGCTTCTTGTGAAGAGCTCTGGTGAGTTTACCAGACAACTTGATAGGGTCCTCAACTTCTGCAAAAAGAGTCAAAAGACAATTAGCACATCACGATAAGCAAAAATAAACATGCAAACATATCCCTAAAATCCTAACCAGAAATGTCAGACCAAGAGGTCCTGAGGTCTCGGCCTACAGGAACCGTCGAGGGGTCAATCTTGACATAAAAGTACTTCTTCCGCCAGTCATCATCACTGGCCGTAAACTTGAAGATGCCCAGCCCTGGACGACAGGGGAGGTAGTAGGTACCGCTTCCGCCATCCTTGGAAGTACTCTCCTTTACAGAGAAGAGACTCATTAGCTCAGTCAACCCCGCGATAACTCCTTCCTCCTTGGCCCTAGTGATGAACCCGTTTATCACTCGGATAACCGATGGACAGAGATGAGAAAGGGCCAGCTGGTAATGATCTAGGAGATCTAGCAAGAGGGTGGGGAGAGGGAATCTAAGATGACACTTAGAAATATATTTCTCATGAACACAAAACCAACCCTCCGGAACGGTTTCGGGGGTTTCGTCTTCGGTACAAGCTCTAGCTAGGTCACTCTTGCCGTGGGCTTGAACAGCAAGATTGACGACGTCTTGACTCTTCAAGAGCGAGGGAAAGTAAGGTCCAGAGGAGGCGCTCTTGCCACCTTTCTTCTTCATCCTCTTGACTCTTGCTCCGATCGAGTCTTTAACTTTCTTCTTCTTGACTTCTGTCATCTTTTAACCGGCTTCCCGCTTGACCTTCATAATGCGGGCACCGGAGGCTGAGATTTGAACCTCGCCGGAACCTTCTTTTTGACTCATGATAGTAAAAGGAAAGGGAAATAGGAAGCAAAAGAGAGGAATCGGACCAAGACGAAATCTCAAAGAGAGTTAAGAACGAAGAACTAGTTCGATCAAGAAACGGATAAAAGAAAATATATAACAAAGCGCAGTAAAATAAAGGAAAGAGGAGAATTACCTTGGAAACCATCGAGAGGCGTGGAGGAAGTGGAGAGACAAGCAGTTAATTCTCTCAGCTTTATATCCCATCACGTCTCGAAAATCGGAAACCACATTTCAAACTCTCTTTAATCTGAGTCGTCGATTTAATTGAAGAAGCACTACAGCCGTCCGATCGAGTGAGAATATATATGGTTGAGATAGCCAGTAATCATTATCTCAACCATAAGATCTAGGTTGGGCGGCTAGGTCTAGCTCCCGAGAATAACGAAATCTAATCTCGAGAGCTGGGGGCAACTGTTGGGCCCGAATATGGCCCGATAGCTGAATAATGAATAACAAAAGACGATAATGGGCCAAGATAGGCCCATCACGAATTCAATCTTTGAAAGGAGCTAAGCTGGAGCCGGAGGCTGAGAGCTAAGGACTTTTACCAAAGAGGTCACGGTGAAGAGGAAGCTCACGTCATAACAGAAAGAGCGCAGGACCCGGTCAAAGGAAGCTGTTGCGGATTCCCTAATAAACGGAGAAGATCTCGGGAACCAGTTGGGGACGATCAAGCGGGACGTGAGGCTATTTAAAGAGAAGGTCGAGAACTAAGGAAGGGGACCATTCAACCCTTATTCGAGACAATACTTTGATTATCTTTGTAACATTCTCATTATCTTTGTAATCATCAAAGAACATTCCTTGTAATCATCCTTTACCAAAATCATCAATAAAATCATCATTCATTCTACAAGTTCTTACGGGATTCAGCCCACGACAATATTTCCCTAATCCTTTTCTAAACTATAACCTGATCTAAAAGTCAGGAGGTGAGTTTAATCCCTCACAAAGATGGCATTAGAGGACGATACTAACCAAGCAGAGATGACCCCGAGGGAGATCAAACTCTTCAACAAGCTCGAGTTTCTTCAAAGTCAGGTTACCGATCTTCACAAAGCTCGGGAGACCACACCCGGAGGTCATGAACTTCTTCTCGAAGTTCAAACCCTAAAAGATCAACTTGGAGAACACTCCAAGCAACTACAACAGAGTGCCGAGAAGCTAGACGCCATAGAAGCTGATACGCCCAAAATCGGGAGGATGGCTTTGGCCGGGTGTTGGATATGAACCGAGAAGGCGAAGGCACTTCCGGAACTGAAATGGAATGAATGGATCGTCAAGAGGTGCGGAATGACTCTTAACTCGATCTAAGGCTAACCACCAAAGAACGGATGTAGTTCGTTGGCTAACCACCAAACAACACACAAAGATGATTGGCTGACTACCAAATCAACAAGCCGGTTCAAACCGATGAACTAGCTAAAGAACTATCTCTCTCACTTAGAGAAGAAACAAAAAATAAACTCCAAATCGATCTGATTTTATTCATGAAATGGATTACATATTTATAGTAGAATAAGTCAAAGAAAGACTTAAATAATTGTGGAAAACTAGAAGCTTAAAAAACACAAACAAAGACTAAGAGTAAAGACTTTTGTAGAACCGAGAAGTTGAATTTTGACTAGTCTTTGAAGAAATCAATGCAGGCCACGACTTTGACTCCTTTTCTTGATATTTCTTGATGCAAATGGGCAGGAGACCATTAGGAAAGGGCTGGTTGAATTTGGTGTAAAACGGACCCAAATTGAATTTGTTATGAATTTTTCGGTGGGCCGAAAAAGGCTCATTTCGCTCAGCAAAACTAGCTCCTTCTTCAGTGTCACTTAGCTCATTCAGCTCCAAGTTAGTGTCACTTAGCTCATCCAGCTCCATAGTAGTGTCACTTATCTCACGCAGCTCATCTAGCTCCAAAGTAGTGTCACGATCTGATGGAAAAAATCTCGGTTGGATCAAGCTGGTCGACATGATCACCATCATGGGCCGTGTCTATGAACCAAAAAGGACGGTGCTCGATTTTGGTTCTATCATACTCTCTCTCTTCAAAAAGATTTGTCCTCAAATCTGAAACATTAAAAGGTAGTCTTCTTTGATCCCTTTCTCCCCTCATCTCTCTTCTCTGAATCTCTTATTAGTTTCAATTTCAACAGGTTTCGATGCCACAAAGGTCATCTAGTCTATCTCATTGACATTTGCATTTGTAACTCATACTTTTTTTGACAAAGTGTAGCGAATAATGGGGTCTCTGGTAATTTACCTATCCCTCGTTTCCACAATTTTTGATCATCTTTGAGATTTAGAATACTGGGGTCGCAGGAGACACTCCTACCCCTCTGCCTCTCAAGAAATCATTTCAATCTTTTATAACATAAACTTATATCTTTGAGATGCCAAAGAGAGAGAAGGAAGGGAACCAGAAACACACAAACTTTTTACATTCCAGACTTGTAAGAGGATTCCTATCCAGTGATTTCCAAGCCCCAAGACAAGCAAATAAGTCAGTATTAGTGTTGGAGGTCAGCTTTGGTTCCTTCAAACAATTTCAACTAGTGTATATAGGTGACAGGTTGATCCACTTTAGCATCTTTAGTACTATCTGTAATCAGTAAATCTAGAATGGTGCTAAAGAGTGGTCAGACAATCAAATATAAATCTATATCAATGTCCCTATTTAATACTTATGTGAAAAATAATTTTGAAAAACATTTTAAATAAAAACCAACATAAAAACACATATTAGTAAACTCCCCCCCCCCCAGACTTAAATTACACTGTCCCAGTGTAACACAGCCGAAGTGAGGTAAATAAAATAAATCATAATAAATAAATAAAACAAGATAAAACGATTAAACCTGATCGACAAGGTGTTGATCAATTCGTAGGGGTGTACGTCGATCGTTAGTAATGGTCGTGTGGTGTCGAGCGTTATGAATGATACGTGTCGGTCGATGGAATCATCATTTTACTCGGATCTTATAAAAACTGCAAAAATTAATCCGAAAAATAAAAGTAAAAATGAAAAATAACTTAAAAAGAAAATAAAAGAAAACCTAATAGTGGGTTGCCTCCCACTCAGCGCTTTGTTATAGTCATTTAGCTTGACTTTGGTAGGTGTGTGACTCAGGAGGTGCAGAAACTACTGATCATCGAACAACAATCATCAATTTCGTGTCTCCTATTATTAAACCATGTGGCAGCGAAGCTTCTTGTGACATAATCTGATCTTAGATGTTTCTTATGTATCTTGAGGACTGTATCTTGAAGCTTCCTCGGAGAATTCGCAATGTATTCGATTTTGCCGACCTTCCTATCGATGGTCTGGTAGGTGTATACTGACAACTCCCTCAGCTCATCCTGTATTGCATCGATCTTGTCATGAATTAGCTGATCTCGGTCTGCCAAGGACTCGGTGTCGACTGATGCTACAAGGTGTGCGTCGGTCGTTTCGCTGAGAGTTATGTCGGTCGATTCAGTGTCAACTGTGTCGATCGAGTCTGAGCGCTGTCCTTGGTACTGCAAAGCACGTATATCGCCCTTCATTTGGCGAGTAGTTCTGCATAGGCTGTTCACTCGTTTGTTGACAGTGTCGTCAATGTCATCGCAGGTCCCGTTGAGTCTCCTCTCCATAGAATTCATAGCTTTGTACAGCTCATGTTTGATCTGATCAACTTCTGCTGCAGTGCATGCTCTCTTCGCTGGTGGTGGCTCGATGTCGATCGATATCGGTCTAGGCCTGTCGATCGATGTCGCGTTTCTGTCACGAAGACCAAGATGATCTTGAACTCTGCTCATGTCTTGTTGTAGCTCGTTCAGCTGCTGTGACAGTGTATCCAGGTATCGCATGATAGGTGAACTGAAATGATCATATTTTTCCTCATATGCTTTCATCCTATCTTCCAGTGCTGCGAACCTTGTGTCGATCGACGGTGAAGACTGTGTGTCGATCGATGGAAAAGTAGCATTCTGAGCCTGATCTTTATTGCGAATTGATGCTAGTTCTTTCTGTAGAAGATCGATCCTCTTGCTTAACCATTTGACATTGTTGTGTAGAGGGCTGTAGACGTCTCCAATCCGTGTATTGATGTAAGCAATCTCCCATTCATCTCTCTTAGGTGATGAACATTCTGGTCGGTCCTTGGATGTAGTCTTACCGATGTCGATCGATGGTACAGGTACTGTGTCGATCGATAATGGTGGCGTAGCTTCCTTCTCAAGCATGGTTAGTATGTTTCCAAGCTCCATTCTTATCTCAGCCATGTCTCTTTGGAAATCCTTGTAGCTGATATCCAAAGGCTGGAAAGTGTCTTCCATCAATGAGTGCATGTCTGCCTCAAGGTGTGCCTCAGCTCTCCATACATCAGTCACCATATCGTCTATATCCTTTCTACTGTAGGGTACTGGTGGTGGTCTGTATGCATGGTAAGGGCGTATGTGTTCTGGAAGGCGTAAGCAACCTTTGTGAAAAAGCGATGCTCTCTCCAGAATTCTCCTTGGTAACAGGGATGATTGCACCATCAACTCCTCTAGCATGTCCAAACTCATCTCTGTGGACACAATATTCATCCTTTGCTTCCCATTTGAATCTCCTGGATCCATCAGCATTAAAGGCACGTCGTCCAAACTCCAAACGTCTGTCGGGCGATCTGACTCTTGCTCTGTCGATCGATCTGGGATATCCGCCGTCGATCGATGGTGATGAAACAATGTCTATCGATGGTGAACTCCTGGGTTGACCGAAACTTTGAGGAATTGTATCCTCTCTCATGGTGACGTGGTGGTTGTCCTGGATGTGAGTTAGGATGTCTGGATGGCCACGTTGCTGTGTGAACAGGTTTTCTGGTTCATTAGCAACTTGGAGGATGTCTGCTATGTCTTCTCTGGTTATGTGCAGAACTCTTCCATCCATTGCTCTTGCATAGTCATCTGTGTCCCTGAAAATTCCAAATTCATCAGGTGTTAGTGAAACATTCCTAATATCATAAGGATCATGAAATCGAGATTGAGCTCTGGTGAAGGCGTCGATCGATGGTGATGTGGTGGTGGCGATCGATGGTGATGTGGTGGTGGTGGTCGACGGTGATCGTCTAGCTGCAGGGTTGGATCGATTGTTCATGGTGTTGCAGTCCTCCATTGTTAAGTTTCTGAATGCTGGAAGCTGTTGGGTATAAGGTGTTGAGGTTTGAATTTCCGTGGCTGGTGTTGTCAACCTTATATACCCATGTGTTGCCCTGATCGGTGAAATTCTTATTTTGTCCTTTAAGTCGTCTGGGTCAATATCGATCGATGTGATGATGGCGATGTCGATCGATGGACGCTGTCGTTTTGCTGGATGAAGTAGATAATCGATCGATGGTGGGCGCTTGATGTCGATCGATTTTGGGAATCGATTTGCAAATCTATCAGTCTCCAAGTAGTTTCCCAAGCTCTCTCTTCCCAATAATCTTCATCATATTCTTCAATGTGGTCTCCATTGTGGGAAGATCTAGCTATATCTACTGCAAAACTCTCATGAAATCCGCTATCTGCCCAACTCCTTACTGAGTAATCATCTTCTTTACTGATGGGTGGGATGGCGAAATTCGGGTAGCAATGATCTGGTAGATCGAGTTCATCATCTGGTGGGTCTCTGTCGATCGATAATCCATGTTTGTTGTCGATCTCCTCTGACTTGCTGGTGTCGATCGATGAAGTAAAGGTGCTGTCGATCGATCCCAAGTACTCTGTCTCGTACTCGACTTCACAATGACAAACTGCAATGATACCAAGATCATCTTCTTTTACCACGGTTTTGGCTGGTGGTTTGCTAAGCTTGACAGGGTCGTAGTGGATCTCTGGATTTATCATAGTCAAGCACATCCTGTTGGTGTTCATGTCACATATAGCTCCTACTGTAGCCATAAATGCTCTTCCAAGTAAGAAGGAAGAGTTCCAATTTAGCTTGATGTCTAGGACATGAAAATCCACAGGGACGATAGCATTACCAATCTGAACTTCCAGGTCTCTGATCAAGCCTCCAGAGTTTTTCTAAGTGTAATCCACAAATGTAAAGATCTCTGGTGAAGGCTCCACTTCCAGATCCAGATGGTCTGCCATGACATTTGGTAAGATGCTGACTGATGAACCAGTGTCACATAGTGCATGAGGAAATTCAATCCCTTGTACTATACAGGGTATTGCAAGCTTCCCAGGATCACTCTTTTTCTTCAAAGTAATCATTTTCCTCATATCTTCTTTGACATTGTCAAACCTTCTTCTAATGTCATTTTCAGTCTCCCTTGTTTCTCTGAAGAACATCCACAATCTGCTTGTGATTCTGATAACTCTCTTAGTGAAACCATCAATCTCCTTTTCATTAGCTTCCCTCTTAAGGTTCTTAGGAGTCTTCTCCTTCCTACTACTTAACCTTCTTCCTTCAGTTCCCTCTGATGTAGGTGTAGTGTCTAAAAGGTTACCAGTAGTCTCTGTAGGGTTAGCTTGTGGTTTCGGTGCGAGTCTGAGTGCATTGATTCGGTTGCTGTCTGTCGATGGTAGTTGCACTCGGTATGTGAGAGGTGCGTGTCGATCGATAGGTGGAGAAAAGGGTCGATCGATACGTCTCTCATCTTTTTGTCGATCGATGAGTGGCTCGTCTCGTCGGTCGATATCCTCGTAGGTGTGGGTGGGTGGGTGAGGATGCGAAGCCAAGAATTCAGTATGTGTCAATAACCTAACCGCCTTGCAATCTGCAGTCGAATCCGGAAATTACATCGTTGGTGTCGATTGATGTGTACTAGTTGGTGTCGATCGACACCATTGTGATCCTCCGAAACTTAGTGAACTTTCCCACTTCAAAGTCTCCTTCTTGTAGCTTCTCCTGTTTCACCACTTGCCAGAAATCATCATTTATAATGGCATTCACGTGGTGTTTCCTGCTTCCTTCCCCTACTTCCTTAGAAGTTCCAATTCTCCTGATAGAGTCTTCAGTCTGGACAATTTGTGTCTCAAGTTTCTTAACTTGAGTGCAAATGGTGTCTATCGTTGTGGTCAGATTATTGAAGACATTGTCGATCTTCCCATTGAAGTCTACTGTAAGCTTCTGCTGACCTTCTAGAACTCTATCAATCATGGCATCAAACTTACTCTCCTGGGTGGGTGGTGGTGGGTTTCGGTAAGCTGAGTTGCCGTAGTTCCTGGTGTTGGTGAAGGGTTTCTGATACTGTGAACTCTGGTTGTAGTTACTCTTCTGACCACTGCCAAAAAAGTTTCTGTTTCCACTCTGGTTTCCATATCTCTGAAATCCAGTACCTCCAATGTAGTTCACATCTTCCTCTGTATCATCTTCTCTAGCTTCTCCTTCTTCAGCTGAGCAGACTGGCTGCCCCAGAAATGCATGTAAAGCATCTATCTTGGCTCTGACTTAATTCATCTGGTCTTCCCCGATGGCTGCAACCGATTTCTTCTTGTCAGAGTCAGTGTTCTTGGTGCTGCTGCTGTTGGCTAGGTTCTCAATAAGTCCCACAGCCTCTATTGGATTCCTAGTGTTGAAGTTCTCCTCGCTAGCAGTATCAAGAGCCATCTGATACCTCAAGGCAATACCTCTGTAGAAAGTGCTTAGCAGCTGCACTTCATTGAATCCATGGTGTGGACAGTCTCGCTGGAAGAACTTAAATTTGATCCACGCGTCTTTAAAAATCTCACCAGGCTTTTGCGCGAAAGTGGCGATTTTGCTCCTGAAGTTTTCAGCGCGTGCCTCATCAAAGAAATTACGCAGGACGGCGTTTTTGATGTCGGCCCAGGATGTCAGTGATCCTATAGGTAGCTGCTTGAGCCAGTGTGAATCTTCTCCAATCAGTGAGTATTTGAAGAGCTTGCAGAGTAGGTAGTCCTCAGGGACTTCATCCATACGAATAACAGCGATAAGATCCTCGAACCTCTCCAGATGGTCCATAGGATGCTCGTGTGATAACCCAGAATAAGGTATATGAGACAAGAGAGAGTAGTACTGAGGCTTGAGCTCAAAGTTCGGCTTCTGAATCTCTGGAAGTCGAATAGCTGATCTGTTGGTATAGTACTCGTCTGGAAGATTGTAGTCTGCCAACGATCGTGTTTGAGCTTCTCCTGTAGCCTCAGCTTCAGGCTAAGGGATTATGTTTCCCTGTGCATCTAGCTTCTGACCTGTTGCATTACGCAGATGACCATCTTGGTCATACAGGTTTCCATTCTAGTCATGCGTGAGAATAACAATCGCAACCATGCTTCGCGGGGTAGTATCTATCGATGTACGGTGAGTAGTATCAAACGATGTGGATCGGCGAACGGTATCGGTCGACGGCTGAGTCTGAGTGTCGGTCGACGGTTGAACGTGAATATCAGTCGACGGTACTGCGGTTCTGTCGATCGATGCGGAGCGTAGGTCTTTGCGGATTGAGCGTTCCAAGTGTGCAGGATCTTCTGAAAATAGTAGTTGATTTCCCCTGTTGCTTCTGGTACTGCTGGGCATGTACCTGAAAAGACAAGAAAAATTTTAATCAGAAAGGGTGTAAAAAGAAAAATATAAGATTAATAAGATTAAATGTAATGGCGGTCAAAGCTCCCCAGTAACGGCGCCAAATTTGATAGTGCTCAAATTACCCAGTAGAGCTTACACTCTCAAATAAGAGGTACATCTGTAGTATTTAGGGATCGAATCACGAGGAGCTAGGGAACCAATTAAATAAAATATACTAATCAATCCTAGGCAAGGTTGGTTTATATGATAGAAATGAAAATAACAAATCCTAAAATGAACAAGGTAGTTGCTCTTACTAACAATATGATGGGTTGTTTAAATGAAATGAAGAGTGCTAGACTTAGGGCTTTTATTCAGGAATGAAGATTATAATGTCTATAAATGCCTAACAAGTTGTTTGCATGATACTATAGAACTCAGTCGCTTAACTCTCAGTGATGTCTCACTGGTTAAATAATCTAGATCTCTTGCCTCAACTGTAGTATGTTGACACAGAAAAATATTCGATTGATATCCTTTAGAGATATCGATCGATACACCTTTCGCTCGGCGATCGATTCACCTGTCGGGATATCGATCGACGGCTTCTAGATATGCCTATGCGCAAGCTGATAATGAACACTAGATCTAAAGGAGGACGGTTAGCTCTTCTCCAAGGAGATACTAGTTCAAACAGATAATTCATGATATGAAAGATCCTAGTGATCTATATTCTAGTTAGCTACTCTAGAACAAGCTTAGGGTGCAATCAATTTGATGAATATCACAACTTAGCAATGATAGTTTGGGGCTAATCCCACAAACCTATTGAACCCCTAGATCTATAAAGTAGACTACTCAGACATAGCTAAGCAATTCATAACAATAGATAGATGAAAGAATTGCATAGATAGAATAAAGTAGAAATACAAAAGGAGATGACAAATCTCTGCAATCTCTCAAAACAAGTAAAACTCTAGTCTCTCTCTCACACTCTCTGCTTTGCCTCTCTCAAGACTTGTGTTTCTTAGACTATTCAAAAGCTTGCCGTCAAAAACACTTAGCAGGAATATTTAAGCATTTCCATTAGGTTAAAAACTCGTCAGAGGCAATCTCGTAATTTGGTGAAGTCTTGGTAAAGTATGGCTAAACCATTTCGTCCTCGATATCGATCGACAACACTGGATGTGTATCGATCGATTATAATCTTCTAGTACGCGGATTTTCTCAGCTACATCGATCGACAACTCTGGATGAGTATCGATCGATTCTTATCGCAATGTTGACTTCCGAGTTGGTCTTGAATGGTCAACTCGGGTGTATCATCTCTTGTACTCCAAAATGCTCCAAAACATCACTTTATCACAAAACGCTCCTGAACCCGAAACATACCAAACAGGCTAGAAAACAGATTAAATATATAATAAAACACTAGTATACCATGGTTAAAAACGGGTAAAATCCATGGTATATCATCTTGAGAGAAGTAGAGAAGAAATGAGAAGAAAGAGCTTTGGTCTCGATCAAATGAAAGAAAGAAGGAAGAAACCCTAGGGCGATGACCACGCGCCTCGTACAAATAGCCACGCGATCAAATGGGCGCCAAACGGAGAAACTCAACCGTCGTTGGGCCTTTTCGCGAAGCCCACTCCATTCGAGCAGGCTCAAAGGCAAGGCTCGTACCCCTTGATTCTTCGGAAGGGGAACACCCCATCTCATCTACTCATTTGAAAACAAGTCAAGACATGGATCCGGATGCTCCGGGAAGCTATGATTTTCAGAGCCTCATAAAATCAGTATTTCACTCACCAGCCAAGGTCCCGGCCTGATTCACTGCAAGAAGACAAGGTGCCCAAGGAATACTTCGTCCTAAGAGAAAACTAAATTAGCTACTCTAGAACAAGCTTAGGGTGCAATCAATTTGATGAATATCACAACTTAGCAATGATAGTTTGGGGCTAATCCCACAAACCTATTGAACCCCTAGATCTAACAAGTAGACTACTCAGACATAACTAAGCAATTCATAAAAATAGATAGATGAAAGAATTGCATAGATAGAATAAAGTAGAAATACAAAAGGAGATGACAAATCTCTCCAATCTCTCAAAACAAGTAAAACTCTAGTCTCTCTCTCACACTCTCTGCTTTGCCTCTCTAAAGACTTGTGTTTCTTAGACTCTTCAAAAGCTTGCCGTCAAAAACACTTTGTGTTTCTTAGACTCTTCAAAAGCTTGCCGTCAAAAACACTTAGCATGATTATTTAAGCATTTCCATTAGGTTAAAAACTCGTCAGAGGCAATCTCGTAATTTGGTGAAGTCTTGGTAAAGTAGTCGGCTAAACCATTTCGTCCTCGATATCGATCGACAACACTGGATGTGTATCGATCGATTATAATCTTCTAGTACGCGGATTTTCTCAGCTACATCGATCGACAACTCTGGATGAGTATCGATCGATTCTTATCGCAATGTTGACTTCCGAGTTGGTCTTGAATGGTCAACTCGGGTGTATCATCTCTTGTACTCCAAAATGCTCCAAAACATCACTTTATCACAAAACGCTCCTGAACCCGAAAACATACCTAACAGGCTAGAAAACAGATTAAATATATAATAAAACACTAGTATACCATGGTTAAAAACGGGTAAAATCCATGGTATATCATCTTGAGAGAAGTAGAGAAGAAATGAGAAGAAAGAGCTTTGGTCTCGATCAAATGAAAGAAAGAAGGAAGAAACCCTAGGGCGATGACCACGCGCCTCGTACAAATAGCCACGCGATCAAATGGGCGCCAAACGGAGAAACTCAACCGTCGTTGGGCCTTTTCGCGAAGCCCAGTCCATTCGAGCAGGCTCAAAGGCAAGGCTCGTACCCCTTGATTCTTCGGAAGGGGAACACCCCATCTCATCTACTCATTTGAAAACAAGTCAAGACATGGATCCGGATGCTCCGGGAAGCTATGATTTTCAGAGCCTCATAAAATCAGTATTTCACTCACCAGCCAAGGTCCCGGCCTGATTCACTGCAAGAAGACAAGGTGCCCAAGGAATACTTCGTCCTAAGAGAAAACTACCAAGGCTCAAGAGCACACGTTATCCCTGGATTTCCACGAGCAAATCAAGGAATAAGGGGCAAACTGTTGGGGAAAAATATCCAGACATAAGTTTTCTCCAGCTTCCGGATAGGCCCTCGACTTCCGGATCCTTGCTCAAGGAGAAATCAGGGACCGACCCCTGCCTTAGGTCTGACCCCCTTGATCGGACCGACCCTTGAAGCAAAATAGAAATTTTCCGCCTAAGGGGAAACTTCCATTTTTCCGATTATGGAAGAGTTCTATTACTTGAAGCCGACATCTACAATTATAAAAGGGGAGCCCAAACCCTAGAATAAGGGATCGACTATTCTAAACTAGAAGATTAGAGTTTAGGCAACAAAGACTAGGATTTATACACCCAAACATTGTAGTCCCGAATGAAACACTCAATAACATCTTCTAGTTTACGATTTCTCTTGCTTTCACATAATCTCTTCTAGTGTTCCGCAATACTAAAACGATCCTACACAAAAATACCCTAACAAACGCGTTCCTCATCAAAGAAATTACGCAGGAAAGAATTTTTGATGTCGGCCCAGGATGTCAGTGATCCTGTAGGTAGCTGCTTGAGCCAGTGTGAATCTTCTCCAATCAGTGAGTATTTGAAGAGCTTGCATAGTTGGTAGTCCTCAGGGACTCCATCCATACGAAGAGCAGCGATAAGATCCTCGAACCTCTCCAGATGGTCCATAGGATGCTCGTGTGATAACCCAGAATAAGGTATATGAGACACGAGAGAGTAGTAGTTAGGCTTGAGCTCGAAGTTCGGCTTCTGAATCTCTGGAAGTCGAATAGCTGATCTGTTGGCATAGTACTCGTCTGGACGATTGTAGTCTGCCAACGATTGTGTTTGAGCTTCTCCTATAGCCTCAGCTTCAGGCTCAGGGATTATGTTTCCCTGTGCATCTAGCTTCTGACCTGTTGCATTACGCAGATGACCATCTTGGTCATACAGGTTTCCATTCTCGCCCTGCGTGAGAATAACAATCGCACCAAGGCCTCGCGGATTAGTATCGATCGATGTACGGTGTGTAGTGTCGAGCGTGTTGGGGAAAAATACCCAGACATAAGTTTTCTCCATCTTCCGGATAGGTCCTCGACTTCCGGACCCTTGCTCAAGAAGAAACCAAGGACCAATCCCTGCCATAGGTCCGACCCCTTGATTGGACCGACCCTTGAAGCAAAATAGAAGTTTTCCGCCTAAGGGAAAACTTCCATTTTTCCGATTATGGAAGAGTTCCATTACTTGAAGCCGGCGTATAAACTCTATAAAAGGGGAGCCCAAACCCTAGAACAAGGGATCGACTTTTCTAGACTAAGAGATTAGGGTTAGGCGGCTAGAACTAAGTGTCATACACCATCAAACGTTGTAGTCCCGAATCAATAACTCAATAAACATCTCTTCTAGTCGAAATCTTTTGCTTTCATATAAATCTTCTAGTGTTTTGTAGTACTTAAACGACCCTACACAAAAATACCATAACAGTTTGGCGCTAGAAGGAGGGGAGTAATCCAACTACGTGACGATGGCACTAGAGGACGATACTAACCAAGCGGAGATGACCCCGAGGTAGATCGAACTCCTCAACCGACTCGAGATCCTTCAATGTCAGGTTACCGATCTTCACAAAGCTCGAGAGACCACGCCTGGAGGTCACGAACTTCTTCTAGAAGTTCAAACCCTAAAAGATCAACTTGGAGAACACTCCAAGAAACTGCAGCAAATTGCCGAGAAGCTAGACACTATAGAAGCGGAGAACCTTGTCCTCCGACAAGAAAACCAGACCCTCGGTGAAACCAGCAACAAGCGAAAGTGGTTCTGAACTAAGGTTCGACCTATGGCTTCGCTCAACACTGCACGCGATGGTGAAAGAGCGTCTCACCGACCCGTCTCCACCAACGATGAACCCGAGGGCCGAGCAGCCGCCCACGATGCGACCCAAGTGCAAGTGGATAGCAATTCTGATGTGGAAGACGAAGACTACTCACCCGATGAGATAGAACCAAAATCAAGCACCATCTTTTTTGGTTCATGGACACGGTCCAAGATGGGGATCATGTCGACCAGTTTGATCCAACCGGGATTTTTCCATCAGATCGTGACACTACTTTGGAGCTAGATGAGCTGAGTGAGATAAGTGACACTACTATGGAGCTGAATGTTTTAAGTGACACTAACTTGGAGCTGAATGAGCTATGTAACACTGAAGAAGGAGCTGGTTTAGCTGCTGGGCGAAATGAGCCTTTTTCGGCCCACTGAAAAATTCATAACAAATTCAATTTAGGTCCGTTTTACACCAAATTCGACCAGGTCTTTCATGATGGCCTCCTGCCCATTTGCATCAAGAAATATCAAGAAAATGAGTCAAAGTCGTGGCCTGCATTGATTTCTTCAAAGACTAGTCAAAAGTCAACTTCTCGGTTCTACAAAAGTATTTAGTCTTAGTCTTTGTTTGTGTTTTCTATGCTTCTAGTTTTCCACAATTATTTATATCTTTCTTTGACTCATTCTACTATAAATATGTAATCCATTTCATGAATAAAAATCAGATCATTTTGGAGTTTATTTTTGTTTCTTCTCTAAGTGTGAGAGAGAGTTCTTAGCTAGTTCATCGATGTGAACCGGCTTGTTGATTTGGTGGTCAGCCAATCATCTTTGTGTGTTATTTGGTGGTTAGCCAACGCACTACATCCGTTCTTTGGTGGTTAGCCTTAGATCGAGGGTATATCAAAAGTCATTCCGCACCTCTTGACGATCCATTCATTCCATTCCAGTTCCGGAAGTGCCTTCGCCTTCTCGGTTCATATCCAACATCCGGCCAAAGCCATCCTCCCGATTTTGGGTCTATCACGATGATCCCGCGATATCGGACCCGGCTCTAGCCGCCTATCTTGAAAGAGTGGTTTCCGAAAGGTTCGGCACCAATCAATCTATGGTAGAAAGGCTCCCAGAGGTAACTTGATAGAACCAAAATCGAGCACCGTCCTTTTTGGTTCAAGGACACGGCACAAAGTGGCGATCTTGTCAACCAGCTCGACCGTTTCTCCACCAGTTCGTGCTGATCACACCGACCGAGCTGCACGTTCTGTCCACCGTATTGACCCGTGTACGTCCAGAATGGAGCTTCGGCTGGAGCCACGACCAGGAGACCGAACTGACCATACCAGAGCTCGTCTTTCCCGACCAACTCGACATTCTAAGACCCACGGTCGAGCCAGACTTAGCTTGGGTCGTGAGGAAACCGAAGACGAACATGCATTCTCATCCGGACAGTCCCGCACACGTCCTTATCTTTATCCCTTGCATCCATCTTGTTCGAATGCATCTAGACACTTGGACGAATCTTGACTGGTCAACATCGGAGTCCGCACTTTTGACCAGTCTTCATCAAAATCACCAACCTTGACCAAGACTACATCATTTTCTGCACATTTGACTCTATTTAATAATTCTAGTCAAATGTTGTATTTCCTATGTATTTTTTTCCGCACTTTCTTTATTTCTTTCTTTGACTACAAACACTATAAATATGTAGTCACTTTGATGAATAAAAATCAGTTCATTTTGGTTTCATTTTTGTTTCTTTTCTCTGAGTGAGAGAGAGTTCTTTAGCTAGTTCATTGGTTTGAACCGGCTTGTTGATTTGGTGGTCAGCCAATCATCTTTGTGTGTTATTTGGTGGTTAGCCAACGCACTACATCCGTTCTTTGGTGGTTAGCCTTAGATCGAGGGTATATCAAGAGTCATTCCGCACCTCTAGACGATCCTATCATTCCATCCAGTTCCAGAAGTGCCATTGCCTTCTCGGATCATATCCAACATCCGGCCAAAGCCATCCTCCCGATTTTGGGTCTATCATTTGGTATCAGAGCCACTTTGGCTGGTTTATTTTCTATCGTCTTTTCACCTTCTCATCTCTTCATTATTTCTTATTTCTTTTTTTGATCCGGGCTGTACCTTTACTCCATTGTGATCGCCATTTAAAAAAAAATCAGAAAAAAGAAAAAAAGAAAAAAAAAGTAAAAAAGTAAAAGATTGGTTTGAATCACTTGGAGTGGTGGAAGAGTAATCCTGCTGGCTGAAGAGAAACCCAGCCTTAGGACTGTTAAGGCGGATCCACACAAAAAAAAATCTCTTCATCTTCATTTCTTTTCTTTTTTCCTCAAAGTTTGTTTTGGGTTTTTGATTGCTGAATTTTGACTGCCTATCATCCTTTGAACCAATAAAAGAACTCTGAGTGATCACCTAAAAATTGTGAGCTAAACACTTTGAGAGTGTGAGGATTTTTATGTGCTAACGTCTGTTAAGTGTTTCAGGATGTTTGGACTTCTCAAGAAATCAAAACCACTACAAGATGATATCCTCTTTCCTTTTAAAACTGTTTCGGAAAAAGAGCAATTAAGTTTTGGAAATAAGCAACAGTTTGCTGCTAATAGGTTTGATTTTGTGCAGAAAAGGAAGAGACATAACAGGTCCGATGATGAGAAGTGGGTCAGAAGTGGTGATCGTCCCTTCACCAAAACCAAGAGAAGCAGCCGTGATGTGTTTGATCAGAATGAGATTCAGACTTATGCCAGTTTGGAGAAGATGTTGCATAAGGCTATTCATGCTGTCCGACAACTCAAAAGGAAGGAAAACACCAACACTTCTTCAGCACCAAAACAGCAATGTAAGTCTTCTTATCTTTCAAATTCTGATTCGAAAACTAATGATATTTCTTTTGATAAAAGCAAAGCTGTGAAACCCACAAGCAAGGCTCTTTCTACCAGGTGCTTCAAATGCCATAAGGTCGGCCATTATGCTAACTAGTGCCACAAACAGAAACCGTTGGCGACCTTGAAGAACGTTGAAACCGAACCAGAAAAGGAAGTATCTTTGTCAATTCAAAAGTCGGACAACATTCATAATGAGCTTTGTGTTGATTATAATCCTTTTGCTTATAATCCTTTTCCTTTTAATGATTCAGATTTGAGGACAAATATTTTTGAAGAGGGAGAGTATGATAGAACCAAAATCGAGCACCGTCCTTTTTGGTTCAAGGACACGGCACAAAGTGGCGATCTTGTCAACCAGCTCGACCCAACGAAGGTTTCTCCACCAGTTCGTGCTGATCACACCAACCGAGCCGCACGTTCTGTCCACCGTATTGACCCGTGTACGTCCAGAATGGAGCTTCGGCTGGAGCCACGACCAGGAGACCGAACTGACCGTAACAGAGCTCGTCTTTCCGGACCAACTCGACATTCTAAGACCCACAGTCAGACTTAGCTTGGGTCGTGATGAAACCGAAGACGGACATGCATTCTCATCCGGACAGTTCCGCACACGTCCTTATCTTTATCCCGTGCATCCATCTTGTTCGAATGCATCTAGACACTTGGACGAATCTTGACTGGTCAACATCGGAGTCCGCACTTTTGACCAGTTTTCATCAAAATCACCAACCTTGACCAAGACTACATCATTTTCTGCACATTTGACTCTATTTAATAATTCTAGTCAAATTTTGTATTTCCTATGTATCTTTTTCCGCACTTTCTTTATTTCTTTCTTTGACTACAAACACTATAAATATGTAGTCACTTTGATGAATAAAAATCAGTTCATTTGGTTTCATTTTTGTCTCTTTTCTCTGAGTGAGAGAGAGAGTTCTTTAGCTAGTTCATCGGTTTGAACCGGCTTGTTGATTTGGTGGTCAGCCAATCATCTTTGTGTGTTATTTGGTGGTTAGCCATCGCACTACATCCGTTCTTTGGTGGTTAGCCTTAGATCGAGGGTATATCAAGAAACATTCCGCACCTCTTGACGATCCTATCATTCCATCCAGTTCCAGAAGTGCCATTGCCTTCTCGGATCATATCCAACATCCGGCCAAAGTCATCCTCCCGATTTTGGGTCTATCATAACTCCTCCTATTTGGAGGAGTAATCGAGGGTCCTACTCCGATACACCTTTCATAGAAGAGATTGCCTCGGTGGAGATGCCACGAAAATTCTCCTTCCCGAGCATAAAGATGTACAAAGGTACAGGAGATCCCGACAATCACATTGCCCAGTACAAGCAACGCATGCTAGCCGTAGCAATTCCCCGGGATGCACGGGAAGCTACCATGTGCAAGGGATTCGGATCGACCTTGACCGGCCCTGCTCTCCAGTGGTACATCAATCTTTCTACCTAATCCATCAAGTCCTTTGCAGCCCTTAGCGAGAAGTTCGTAGAGCAATTCGCTAGTAGTCGTAACCTAGAGAAAAACTCAGATGATCTCTATCAAGTCCTCCAGCATAAGAACGAACCCCTTCGTTCCTACATAGCACGCTTCAACCAAGAGAAGGTGGCTATCCCCGAATGCAACGCTGATATGGCCATCTCTGCCTTCAAGCGAGGCCTACTCCCGGAGGGAGATCTCTACAAAGAGCTGATTAAGTACAAGTACTGGACTATGGAGGACGTATTGTCTCGTGCTTGGGCTCAAGTAAGATGGGAAGAGGATATGGCAAGTAGGGCCAAGACCTATCCAAAGTACGATCAGAAGTCCTCAAAGCCGACCGGGAACAATCGCGATGAACCCTTTCATCCCTAGTCAGCTAAAGAGACTAGCAATCCAGGCAAGGGCAGATATCAAAATCGTCCTTTGCCTAGATCCGAAGGAATGATGGTATCCACATGGCCCGATATCTCTCATCTTGCGATATCAAAGCCGGAGCTAATCGGTGTCCTACGACAAATGGGTCCTCAAGTCAAATGGCCTCCCAAGATGAAGGCCTCGGAGGCTAATCAAAACCCCAAGCAGTGGTGTGAATTCCATAGTGATCATGGTCACACTACGGAAGATTGCATAGCCCCGAAGATAGAAGTCGTCGAGCTTCTCAAGAAAGGCCACCTGAGGGAGTTCCTCTCAGACAAGGCCAAGAACCTTCTGAATAAAGAAGGTCCCTGTCTCCCTACCAAAGCAACTCCCGCATTGCCACCACATCAAGATCAGGTGATCCATGTCATCTCAGGCGGATCGGAAGTAAGCGGAATCAGCAGTGCCGCTGCCAAGAGAAGTACTCGCAACGCCAGGAACGGCCAAGAGGCCGAGGGTCCTAAGCACCTACTCCTCGGAACGGATGAAATCAGCTTCACTGCAAGGGAGCAGGAGAGGGTCCTAGCTTCTCACCATGACGCCCTTGTCATTTCACTTACCATAGCGAAGTGCTTGGTCAAGCGAATACTGGTAGACAATGGGAGCTCCAGCAACATTATCTTCCACTCGGCCTACCCCGACCTGGGGTTGGAACCTAAGGCCCTAACTAGGAAGGCGACTCCTCTTGTAGGCAAACCTTAGGGGATGTCCTTCTCCCAGTATATGCCGAGGGGATAAATCAGGCCACGAAGTTCCTGGTCGTCGACTATCCTTCATCGTATAACGTCATACTGGGAAGGCCTTGGATACACGACATGGGAGCCGTACCTTCGACTCTGCATCAACTGGTCAAGTTTCTAACTCCTTGGGCATTAAGGCGGTCAAGGGAGATCAGGAAAATGTCAGGTCCTGCTATCAGACTACCCTAAAGGGAAAGACTCAGGTCTTATAGCAATTACAGAAGAAGCTTCCGGCTCCGCATACCGAAGAGCCGGAAGTGGAGGAGATAGATAAGGTTCCACTCGTGGAAGGGAACTTAGGTCGAAACTTCAAGATAGGCTCCAAGCTTCCAGAAGGCTAAGAAGGAGATTGGTCGATTTCTTGAGATCCAACTCCAACTGCTTTGCCTGGTCCCCTTAGGACATGCCTGGAATTGATCCTGACGTCATCATGCATCAACTTCAAGTGGATCCAATGCATCCCCCTGTCAGACAAAAGAGGAGGAAGTTCGCCCCTGAAAGGGACGAGATAATCAACGAAGAGGTTAAGAATCTACTGGATGCCGGATTCATACGAGAGGTACAATACCCGGAATAGCTAGCTAATGTAGTGGTCGTTAGGAAGAGAATGGGAAGTGGAGAGTCTGTATCGACTTCACGGACCTTAACAAATCCTGTCCTAAAGACCCTTTGTAACATCCCCAAACCGTCCTAGACATAAGTCGAACCACCGGCCAACAATCAAACAAGAACATGACCGACGGAGCGACCAACGCCAAGGGTTAGAGATGAAAGGCCAACCGGCCAGCCAACAATCAAGCAAGAACATGACTGACCGTCCAACCCAACACCATGGTCCGGAAGCGCTACGTGACGGGCTAGGGACAATCCGGTCAGAGTCACAAAATTTACTCCACGACTTAGACCAGTTCATCCACTAACTCGTCCCGCTAACTCAAGGTATAAGGCTTTTCAACCCGTACCACGACCTAACGTTGTGTTAGACTGGACTAGTCAAATATCAGAGTACTCATGAAGCGCATATAAAACAATTACTTTATTGATTCAAAGAAATATTCATACATTGAATAATTCGAGACTGGTCACGGCCTAATGCCAAAATCGAGTCAACTAAACGCAAATCAAAAAATACCGTTTACAAAAGGCAAGCAAATCTACACCGGTTGTCCTAACGTCCAGCACTAAGCTATCCGATCGTCCTTACTAAAGAAACCTGCAAAAAGGACAATGGTGATGGATGAGTAACCTAATGTTACTCAGTGAGCTGGCTACCTCTACCCCAATCTAAAACTAACACAGACAACCCAAAATAACAATCAATATAGACTTAGCAAGAAATCTATACTAAGGCTAAGCAAACCGTTACTAAGTTAGACTTGGCCTCCTGCCATGATCTAACTTCAAGTAATGGGACCCTGCATGAAAACAAGTCAACAACCAATATCCAATCAACAATCAGAAACTACTATCTAATAAACGGTTATGAAGTTAGACTTGGCCTCCTGCCATGATCTAACTTCAAGTAACAAGAACCTGCAAGCAAATCAATCAACCACAATCACAATAATAAGATTCTAACTAAATACTACTCGATCTAACTCGATACTCTAACCCGGGAAATGGTGACTTCGTTTTCCTCCTCATCATCCTCGGAAATATTCTATCTCCCTATCACAAAGACCAGGAGAAGGAATATTAACCGAACGCGGCCCACAGTACAGTCGGGTCACCGCGCGACAGCCCCAGTACAGTCGGGCCACTGCCGGTTGTCACACGAAGATCATGGCCCACAGTACAGTCGGGTCACCACGAGATAACCCCAGTACAGTCGGGCCCCTGCCGGTCACTACCTTTTCGTGCAACCACTCAGCCATAGGCCATGACCCCGTCTATCTGAGTGTTCTCGATCCAGCGAATAAGGGGTTTCCTTAAACCCACCGGGTACGAGTTTGAGGAAACACTTATCAACCCCTAACCATGCCTAGCATGGCATACACAATCTAACTCTACAACACTAATAACAATATCATAACTAATCAAATCAACCAGTTAGTCACTCGCTTACCAAGAGCTGACTAACCTCAATCAACAACATTATATCTATCAAGCAAACAACTCAATCAAACCGTTACCCAGATAGTTAAGCCTCCTGCTATGAAACTATCTTTAAATATAACGGGAACCTGCACTCAACCAAATAACCAAGCAAGAATAGAAACATGATGCATCCTAGCCCTACTCCTAGTCAGGTTATTAACTCAGTCTTAATTCCTTTCATCTCAGCTTAGCCCGTGCTAAACTGAGTCCAATTCATAAATAAAAATAACCCTAAGGACTCTACTATGCAATAGCGTGATCGTTCTAATCTATATTCTATATGCAGACTCAATCTACCCTAAATTCCAAACGGAATTCAAACAAACCAACTCACAGTGTTCTATGCCGATAAGCAGCTGGTTGATCGGAGAGGACCTAGCCAAAACCCAACCTTGACGTTTTGAATGGACTGGACTGGACTGGACTGATCTTGACTTGGACAGAACATCCCCTGATACTGGTTGTGGGAACCGAAATTCGCACTGTCGATTTTAGTTAAGTTAAAACGTAGGAAAACTAAGTTGACCTAGTTTTCCCCGAGGATCCCGGCTATCTGCTGGGCCACGCACGACAAAGTTAAAACAAGTCTAATTCGAGAATAAATGCGTAAAATGAATAGAGTAAAAAGAAAGAATCTTATTTCCGAATCTGCGGAGAACGTTTGGACAACAGGTCGAGATCTCGGCCACGAGAGCTGTTGATCGTCGCTAGTCTTAGAACCTAGATCTAACCTAGTTGAGTCGCAGCTCGCTAAAAAAGGAAATAAGCGCCTAAGTTCTAAATTGCTCTGGGGTGGTTTCTTTCTTCTGATTTTGGATCCCCCTTCCTCTGCTCCTAGCATTGCTTATATACTCCCATATGACGGTCTATCCTTGGTGGGCTGAGTCTGCCGTGGGCTGGACTTTTTCCATTTTCGTCGGCTTTCGTGTTTATCGGGAAAGTTGACATTTATCTTTTCGGAAAGTTGACATTTATCTTTTCGGAAGTTTATCATATATCTTGTCATGCGAAGATAATTGTAAACCGTCGCATCTATCCCTTTAGAAAATCGTAAACTGGTCGTCCGATCGGAGTTGGTCCCTTTCGGCCCGCATTCCGGGCTTCCGCTGTTTTTCTACGATTTCTCTGAAAGGATGCTCCTACTTGGATGTCGAGTCTTTCGGAAGATCTTCGATCCATTGCTGAGGTAAATGGTGTTGTACGATAACCATCACCGTTTTATACGAAGTCTTCCTATCCGTTGACGTCTTAGGGGTTTTCAGAAATCCCGGAACAGAAAAAGAAGTTTTATTTATAAGGACTCGGAAAGTCGCGAAACACGGATTTCTGGCGACCCGGAGGCTTGGAACTTATGCACGAAGACTAGCCGTCCGACGACCCGAGCGAGCACGGGGCTAGCCGCCCGGCGACCACGGCCAGCACGGGCGCTAGCCGCCGGCGGCCACGGCCAGCACGGGGCTAGCCGCCCGGCGGCCACGGCCAGCACGGGCGCTAGCCGCCGGCGGCCACGGCCAGCACGGGCGCTAGCCGCCGGCGGCCACGGCCAGCACGGGGCTAGCCGCCCGGCGGCGGCCAGCACGGGCGCTAGCCGCCGGCGGCCACGGCCAGCACCTAGCCCGGCGGCCACGGCCAGCACGGGCGCTAGCCGCCGGCGGCCACGGCCAGCACGGGGCTAGCCGCCGGCGGCCACGGCCAGCACGGGGCTAGCCGCCCGGCGGCCACGGCCAGCACGGGCGCTAGCCGCCGGCGGCCACGGCCAGCACGGGGCTAGCCGCCGGCGGCCACGGCCAGCACGGGCGCTAGCCGCCGGCGGCCACGGCCAGCACGGGGCTAGCCGCCCGGCGGCCACGGCCGGCACGGGCGCTAGCCGCCGGCGGCCACGGCCAGCACGGGGCTAGCCGCCCGGCGGCCACGGCCACGTCCGGTGTTGCCTGCTCGGTTCCTTCGGCGCGTCCGTGTTCTTTGCGTTTTTAGTTTTCCGTAGGTTTTTTCCTTGTGTAGAAATGTTTCTAGCAGTTGATTTCGAGACGATGAATCTCGAACTTAATTTTTTCTTAAGGTTTCTCGATTAACAATTAGTCTCTCGAGGTTGCTTTTACATCTTTCATATTTTTCCGAGATTTTCGGACATCGATTTCGTCTTGACCGATTTTGACCCCAACAGTTAGCCCCCAGCTAGCTAGGAATCGTAGGGTTTGGAGATCCTAGCTTGCGGTATGGTTCATGAGGAAAGAATGGAGACGAAATCGTATCGAAGGTCGGGTGAATAGTAAAAAATTTTTGCCTATAAGTACTTGTGAATTTTTTACCATTCTTACTTCACCCAAGAATCTCAAGCTAATCTCTCTCTTGCAAATTCTCTCTCTACTTTTTAAGAAAAGAATGACTTCAAGATCGAAATTCTCGAGGAGGCAGTCTCACTCGTCTTCGGATAGTTTTCACGCTGAGGAAGAAAATCCGAAGCCCGAGGTTTCAGAGATCAACAGGAACGCGTACTGCGACGCTGTCTTTGGCACTGATGCTCCCTTCCCGTGATCCCGATTCCTCGGCGACCTCTTAGGGCGCGTGGAGAAGTTGACTCACCGAGCGAAGTATCCCCCGAATATCTCGAAACTCTTCGAGAGTTTTATGGGGTTCCGGAGGGAGTTGTGTTTCGCATTCCCTGCGGGAATGAGAGTTCGGAGCATCCTCCGGAAGGTTACTTTACTTGTTACGAGGCGTTCTTGACGCAATGTCGACTGTGGTTCCCAATCCCTGGGGTCATTGTTCAGGCCCTCGACCGTTTCGGAATCGCAATCAGCCAGCTGAATGTGTCAGCTTTGGAGAGCTGGCTCGGCGTTGTGATTTGAGTTACGAGTTAGGGATAGACCTTAGCCCTGCGATTTCGAAGGGTTATGGAACTCCAAGGCGACGAGCATCAATGGAGTTTACTCCATGAAGGCGAGGACCAACTTTTCGGTAATCAATGGAGTCACCTCGCACGCGAAGGATTATGTCGATCGTTTCTTTTTTGTGAGGATAGACGGAGAGTCTGTCGAGGAAGGCTTTCTCCATCTATTCCCGTCAGACTGGTTGTACCAGCGAGGTAAGATTGTCGCATCCCCTCTCTTATAATCCGAAAGGCGAATACCGAACGTGTTTGTTTTTTTTTTTTTTTAGAGAACAGGTGTCTCGCGCATGTTCCTTCCGATTTTTCGGTCAGGAGGGATCTTTTTAGGTCGAGGCCTTGTTCCTGGAACTCCTTTACTCTTGACCGGATTCGAGGGGCGGTCGCGCTTCACCGATCGCGAGGTGGTACACGTCCCTGTGTGAACGATAGGTCCTACGTTTTTGCCCCTTTGAGGCAGAGGCGGAGACCTCGTAAAGATAAAGGGATCGCTTTCGAGACTTCGTCGGGAGATGGCGCGCCGCCGAGATATGATCCTGGCTTTACCTCAGAGAATCGGGATGTTCCTCCCCCGGGTGACTTCTTTGACGAACTCCCTCCGGCGTTTTCCCGTGACGAGTCTTTAGACAACGAGGAAAGGGACAAGGTGACTGCGGAGGGTGCTCGCTTGGTCAACGAGGTTTGTTTTTGAAACTTGAGTAACTCCACTTTTCTTTTTATTTGACCTCGGCTTCTTTGCAGGCCGTGAGAGTGTGGAATGCATCGATCGATGGGAGTTTCCCACTGCCCGGCTGGCCCGTTTCAAAGCGGAGGAAACGGAAAGGGAATTTGCTAAGTATCGGCTGGAGGTGGAGGAGCAAAATCGCCGGCAAGCCAAGGTCCAGGCTCGAGCCCTCGCTCGTGCGGAAAGGAGCGGACGGAGGAGAGCTGCCGCCGAGATGAACCGAAGGGCCGAAATTTTTTTCTACTGAGTTCGAAGCGTACAAAGAGGCTCAGGACTTTGTAGGTGATTTTCGCGAGTGCCGTGGTTCGGTCGGTACCCTCAGCAAGATGCAGCGTGAGGACTTCTCTCTTTCCGGCGAACTTGCCACGATGGATGGCTCGATGAGGATATGTGTCCTTTGTTCCTCCGATTGAAGGGAGAATTCGAGAACTGTGGAATCCTATCCAAGTCTCGGAGGATACGGCGGATGTAGGCGAGGGTTCAAACGCAGGCGACGGGGGTGAGGAGGTCGACCAGCCCGATTCTTCGTTCGGAATATCTCTAACCGACTGCTATGCATTTGATTATAATTTATGATAGCCAACTGTGGCCGTTTGTATGTATGTGTCGCGACTCCTAGGAGGTCGCGTGACTTTATGTTTTTCGGGATCGGCCGTTGGGTGGCTTTCGAATCCCTGTTATAAATGCCTTTTATGAACTATGCGTTTTGATTTATACTTTCGTCAAGTGTTGAGGGTTTGAATACGCGTAGTCACTTCGCATTCAATCTCTTTTTTTTGTCGCTAGGTCCGTAGGTCACTTCGTAGTGAACGTTAGGTTTGTAAACGATAAGAGGCAAATTTTGGGATCTCGTATTCTAGATACTTATGCCTATGAGATGTCTTAGATACCAGCAAGGCTGGGTTTAGGGCAAGACCTAGGTCTACTTTCGGACTGAAGCTGTGCGATGACAAATCGGCTTTCGTTTTGCTTGTTTGCGATTTTGACCTGACTCGTACCGTTCTAGAATCTGCGAAGTGTTTATCGGCTTATATGATTCGTTTGGGTACGAGTCGAGCTACTTCCTTTACGAAGAGCTAACCAAAATTTGGATTTTTTGTATAGCGCGCTATGATATCCTTGTCGGATGCAAAAGGACTTCGTTAGAAGCCGGACTACGAGTTTGATTGAGTGAAACGTTTCTGTATTTTTCCGTCGGGGCCAATCGACGGAAATGGTTTTTAGAGTCGCGGATGGACTGTTTAGTGGAGTTTTTAGAGTCGCGGATGGACTGTTTGGAGGAAAATGGAGAATCGAGACCTTTTGGGAACTAACGACGTTTTGCGTTCCTTAAAGATATGATTTTCGTTTTCCTTAATGTTTATGCGTTGAGTAAGCATTTGAATCAAAAGGATTTATCAATTTATAATGTAGATTACATGCGAAAAGTGTTTTTGCGGGAGTAAGGATATCCGTTCCCATCTCCCCCCCCCTTTTTGGCGAGGGGGATAGCTGAACTCGTCGGGTTGCGACGAGCTGCCTACGTACCTCTTGCGAGGATCAAGCCATCTCGTAGTTCTGCTTCTATCACGGTTGTTATTACTCCACGATTTCTGGCGCCTTGACTGTTTCAGCTAAGTCGGCGGTCGCGTCGGGAGTTGGATCATCCGTTTTTCGGCGACGGACTCGAGGATTTTTCCCAGTATCCTGAGTTGTGGCCTGTTCGGATAAATCCGAGTTGCTTTTTGCTGAGTTCTCGGAGGTACTCAGGTTCTTCTTGGTTCGCTTCGGGTTAGCTACTGGGGCGTTCCGATTGCTGCGAAGTTTATGTTCGGCTAGGAAGCAGAGTCGCGACTGTTTTTGGCTTCCCCAGATTACCGCTGTTCCAGTTGGTGTTGGAAATTTGACGCCGAGATGGTAAGTGGACGGGACTGCCTTCATGGCATTTATATCAAGGAGTTCCCATTATGGCGTTATAGATAGCCGGGTTATCCACTACCGCCGAATTCGACGATCTTCGTGACTTCTTTAGCCATGACCGGGAGTCTGATTTTTCCGAGGGTCATGGATGTGACGCCCGAGAATCCAGTTAGTGGTCTTGGTTCGGGATGACTTCTTCCGAGGGGTATGTTCATCCTCTGCAGAGTGTCGCGGAACATGATATTGACCGTGCTTCCCTGTGTCGATGAGGATGCGGCCGACTTCGAGATCTTGAATCACCAAGTCGATGACCAGAGGATCGTAGTGGGGGTTTATCGAGTCCGGTCGTATCCTGTTCCTCGAAGGTGATTGCGTGACTGGGAACGTCGTCCCCGGACACCATCCGGGGCTTGTCTCGGCCCTTCCGTCCCGTAGGCTTGTTTGATCGACGACACAGAGTCCTGGTAAAAATGCGATCCTCCGAATGACCATGTTGATCCTTTGGCGGTTGTTGTTGTTTCCTTCGCCGTCTTGTCTCCGTTCGCGTTTTTCGCGCCGATTGAGTTCCAGGAGCGTTATTTTGGGATTGGCTCCGTCGGTCCTCGGCGGACGGTCAGAATCTAGGATCAGGTCTTCATTGCTCTTGACCGTTGCTAGTTTGCCGTCGAGCAGCTTCATAATGAGTCTAGCGGCGCGAGGACTTTGCAGTTGGCGGGTGGAGTGACCTCTCGTCTGATGGAACTCGCAGCTTGGAATTGTCCTTGTACGAGTTCCGCGTCCAAGGTGTTTCCGGAGGTCCTTCCTTGCTTCGGAATTAACGGCGTAATAATTTGTTCGCCTTGGACGTCTTCCCCCTCGTGATGGACGTACTTGTCGTTACGAGAGGTGGTTCTCTTCTTTGCCGGACGCTTCGGCGGTTTCATGCTTTGCGCTAGGATTTTTCATCTCTTCTTCCATGATGATGAAATCCGTTGCCTTGTGGAGGTATCTTGGATGGTGCGTGGCCTTTCCAGAGAATCCACTTTCGGAACTTTCCGATTTTGTACCAGAGGTTCTTCCTCAGGGCGTCGATGGCGACTCTATCGCTGAG